>NW_027491262.1:0-107500 GCF_021521415.1 Bidens hawaiensis
CTTTTGGCCACCGTTTATGCCTTTTAGGCTCTGTTTATGCCTTTTGGGCACCGTTTATGTCTTTTGAGCTTCATTTATGCCTTTTGGGCACCGTTTGTGACTTCGGCTTCATTTATGCCTTTTAGGCTCCGTTTATGCCTTTTGGGTACCTTTTATTCCTTTTAGGCTTCGTTTATGCCTTTTGGGCACCGTTTATGCCTTTTAGGCCCCGTTTATGACTTTTGGGCATCATTTATGCCTTTTGGGCTTTATTTATGCCTTTTCGGTTCCTTTTGTGACTTCGGCTTCATTCATACCTTTTGGGCTCCGTTTATGCCTTTTAGGCTCCGTTTTTGCCTTTTGGGCACTTTTTATGCCTTTTGGGCAATCTTAATGCCTTTTAGGCTCCGTTTTTGCCTTTTAGGCACCGTTTATGCCTTTTGGGCTCCGTTTATGCCTTTTGGGCTTCATTTATGCCTTTTGGGTTTCATTTGTGACTTCGGCTTCATTTATACCTTTTAGGCTCCGTTTGTGCCTTTTGGTCACCGTTTATGCCTTTTAGGCTCCGTTTATGCCTTTTGGGCTTCGTTTATGCCTTTTAGGCTCCGTTTATGCCTTTGGGCACCATTTATGCCTTTTGGGCACCGTTTATGCCTTTTAGGCTCCGTTTATGCCTTTTGGTACCATTATGCCTTTTATGCTTCGTTTAAGCCTTTTGGCCACCGTTTATGCCTTTTTGGCTCCGTTTATGCCATTTGGGTACCCTTTATGCCTTTTATGATCCATTTATGCCTTTTGGCCACCGTTTATGCCTTTTAGGCTCCATTTATGCCTTTTGGGCTTCATTTATGCCTTTTAGGCTCCGTTTATGCCTTTTGGGCTTCCTTTATGTCTTTTGGCCACCGTTTATGCCTTTTAGGCTCCGTTTATGCCTTTTGGGCACCGTTTATGCCTTTTGAGCTCATTTATGCCTTTTGGGCACCGTTTGTGACTTCGGCTTCATTTATGCCTTTTATGCTTCGTTTATGCCTTTTGGGTACTGTTTATGCCTTTTAGGCCCCGTTTATGACTTTTGGGCATCATTTATGCCTTTTGGGCTTCATTTATGCCTTTTCGGTTCCGTTTGTGACTTCGGCTTTATTTATGCCTTTTCGGCTCCGTTTATGCCTTTTGGGCACCATATGTGACTTCGGCTTCATTTATGTCTTTTGGCCACCATTTATGCCTTTTGGGCACCGTTTATCCCTTTTGGGCTTCATTTATGCCTTTTTGGGCACCGTTTATGACTTCGGCTTCATTATTTTTTTGGCCACCGTTTATGCCTTTTGGGCTCCGTTTATGCCTTTTGGGCACCGTTTGTGACTTCTGCTTCATTTATGTCTTTTGGCCACCGTTTATGCCTTTTGGGCTTCATTTATGCCTTTTGGGCACCGTTTCTGACTTCGGCTTCATTTATGTCTTTTGGCCACCGTTTATGCCTTTTAGGTTCCGTTTATGTCTTTTGGCCACCGTTTATGCCTTTTATACTCCGTTAATGCCTTTTGGGCACCATTTATGCCTTTTAGGCTCCGATTATGCCTTTTGGGTACCATTTATTCCTTTTAGGATTCGTTTATGCCTTTTGGGCACCGTTTATGCTTTTTAAGCTCCGTTTATGCCTTTTGGTCACCGTTTATGCCTTTTAGGGTCCGTTTTATGCCTTTTGGGTTTCTTTATGCCTTTTGGGTTACATTTGTGACTTCGGCTTCATTTATGCCTTTTACGCCCCGTTTATGCCTTTTGGCCACTGTTTATACCTTTTATGCTCCGTTTATGCCTTTTGGGTACCATTTATGCCTTTTATGCTCCGTTTATGCCTTTTGGCCACCGTTTATGCCTTTTAGGCTCCGTTTATGCCTTTTGGGTACCCTTTATGCCTTTTCTGATCCGTTTATGCCTTTTGGCCACCATTTATGCCTTTTGGGCTCCGTTAATGTCTTTTGGGTTCCGTTGACGCCTTTTGGGCTTCATTTATGCCTTTTCGGTTCCATCTGTGACTTCGGCTTCATTTATGCCTTTTAGGCCCCGTTTATGCCTTTTGGCCACCGTTTATTCCTTTTAGGCTCCGTTTACCCTTTTGGGCACCATTTATGCCTTTTATGCTCCGTTTACGCCTTTTGGGCTTCGTTTATGCCTCTTGGGCACCATAAATGCCTTTTATGCTCCGTTTACGCCTTTTAGGCTCCGTTTATGTCTTTTGGCCACCGTTTATGCCTTTTAGGCTCCGTTTATGCCTTTTGGGCACCATTTATGCCTTTTGGGCTCCGTTTATGCCTTTTAGGCACCGTTTATGCCTTTTAGGCATAAATGAGGAATCTAGACTAGACTAGAGAGTAATCTAGAACATCAAATCGTGAATGAAAAAGAAAAGGCGTGAGGAGAATGATTGACGAGGAATCTAGACTAGAGAGTAATCTAGAACATCAAATCGTGAATGAAAAAGAAAATGCGTGAGGAGAATGATCAACTCGAGATGTTAGAAGGTGCAAAACTAAAAGGGGCCGGAGCTGCTACAATATCTTCTTTCTTTTCAAATGTCTAATAAGATTAGATTGTTTCATGATTCTATGCCTGTCCCAGTTGATGTTTCTACTCCCAGCGAGAGAGACCTCTCATAGCTGAGGTTGTCTAACTATGTTTGAATTCCAGGGTAAGCCACTCGGTATTGAACTGGGAAAAGCCATTGTATCCCATGCTTGTCTTTCTTTTTTAGAATTCATTATTTCATTAAAAAATATAATTACAACTTATAAAATCACTAAGTGCATCTTTTTCGTGATTATGAAGAGATTGCACGAGCATACACCACGTATCTGTATGAGTATACTGAAGTACTGAGAACAGATCCAAGCTGATGCCTGCAAAACAGAACACCGTTGAGTCTCGTTACGGGAAAGAAAGAGTGGGGGGTCTTTCCGTAACCACCCTCCGACGTGAGAATAAGTATCGTACTTTTAATGGAATAAAGTAGGACACAGTATGTAATCGCTTATGTAACGCCCCGGCTTAAGCGGAAACGCCCGAGTGTGACGTACATATTGCTCAAACACACGTGGCACTATTAAGTGACCATAATAACATTAATTCATTTAATAAGTCAAGTAACACAAGTTCGAAAGTAACAACACAAGTTCAACCAAAACATAACCA
Organism: Bidens hawaiensis; assembly: GCF_021521415.1. NCBI lineage: Eukaryota > Viridiplantae > Streptophyta > Magnoliopsida > Asterales > Asteraceae > Bidens > Bidens hawaiensis. The sequence continues at coordinate 3,169 of NW_027491262.1, forward strand.
TAACAATAGTTCTTTTATTGAAATACCCTAAGTAATCTAAGTGTCTTCAATACTTCAACCTCTAACCACGGTACCTGTAACATATGTATAAAATATGGTCAGCTATAAATATAGCTGGTGAGTTTCCACAGTTTAAATACGTACATAAAAACAATACAATTCATAGACATGTGATAAACGAGCAAGTAAGTCCTTTCCAGTTGGTACAACCAACGTACTTGGATAATCGCGCAAGTAAGGTCCTTTCCAATTGGTAACAACCAACGTACTTGGATAATGAGGCCCTTTTCCACTCGATACAAATGGACCGAAGTGCAAAGGGGGGCGTATGATCATACTTAATGAGGCTTCCCAATCGTGCAAGTAATATTCGAGCAAGTAATCAAGTAACACACAAGTCCATATAGTGAATTGTAGTTTGTAAGTGAAATCGTAATACATTGAATTTGTAATAAGATACATATGCTACCCCAAAATATAAAAACGTTTAAAAGGGGGTTGTGAGAAACTCACCTTATGACTAAGGTAATAAAAGAATCTTGAAAGCGTTGAAGAATGCAACAACCGAATATGTCACGAAAGTCGAAGCGTGTGATCAATACCAACTAAAATAGATAGAAACAAGACTCAATCGATAACCTTACGAGATTGTATTTATTGTAAAACTTGTAATGAACATTTTATATTATTTTCTATTCTTTGATTATAGTATTATTATTATTTATGTCTTAACGGGACATCGGTTATTAACATAATTTAAGTATTCTAACAGCGGAAAAATGAAGTTTAACGTTCGATATATTTGAACTATTGTTTATAAGTCATAATTATAATTATTGCGTTAACGGAATGATTTCTAGGAATTTAAAGTTTACCTTACGTTTATTAAACGATTTTTAGTTACGGTTTACGAAAACGAAAAACTCGGTTTTTAAGTGTGAAATGGTGAGGTATATTTTATAGTTAGTTTACATAATTTTTATTTATTTTAAAAAGGTTTTTATAAATTTATTTTGATTTTTACTTGATTAAAAGGTTAATTAATATTAATAATATGAAATTAAATAATATATAAAAAATGTCTGGCCCGGGTTTCGAACCCGGGTCTTGGTGATGTAATATCATGTGTTAACCAGCTGAGCTAGACTGCATATTCGTTTATGTTTTGGTTCTTGACATTTAAATATAATAACTGTTTCATATGGATTTTGTTAATAAGAATAACAATAGTACACAGGTTCCTTAATAACAAAAAAGCATGACCCGGGTTTCGAACCCGGGTCTCATGGTTATGATGTAACAAGCTTAACCGGTTGAACCATGAGAACATTTCAGTTTTGACATAAGAAAAGTTATATATAAAAACTTGTTAACTTCATCTTCTTCATCTCAAAACCCTAATAATTCAATCTCAGTTTCTGTTTCATGTGTGTTTAAATTAGTACAGGGTTTTTGTTTATTGGATCAAAACTAATCAAATGCATATAACAAATACCTTAATACGTGTTGAATTGACGAAGCACAAGGACTCGCCGGAGCCGAACTTGGGTTTAAGAACGCGACCAGAATAAAGAGAATTGAGAGTGATTGAGAGGTGTGCGTGAGTTTAGTTACAGGTTAGTGGTGTATTTATACTAGTCATAGGAGCGTATACGCGTTAATTGTATTAATTTTGATTCCCGTAAAATCCGGCGAGTGTCTTGGGATTTGATTCGCGAATAAGTTTGTTATGAGGTAATTAATATGCTGATTACCGTGTAATATTGATGATAAAACGCGTTAAACAACTTTTTCGGGTCAATTTTTAGAGTTTAGAGGCTGTTTGGGATTTGCCGGCGCCGCCACCGGTGGCCGGCCGGAAAAACGGGGCAGGAAGGAGGGGGGCGGTAGGGTTTGGGTTAATTTAATAATATAATTTAAATATTATTTACACTTTGGACCCTGCAGTTTCATAAACATTTTAAATTAGGTTTAATATATTTTAAGCTATAATAAGTTTTTAGAGTTTACACTTTTTGCCCAAACTTTATATTATAAAGTCTTCGGTTTTGGATTATTTACGCGTTTTACTCGCGTGGCTTGATTAACGTTAAGATTTGGGAATTTATAAACATAACAACGAACAATGAATAAAGAACATTAAATGTCAGGAATCACTTTATTAAAATATATTTAATACATCGAAACGACCCAACGGGTCGGGTTTACAATACGAACACGAATCGAAAATTGACGAATGTCACAGCTTAAGGCTTGAGAATGTGAATGAATACCTTGAAGAAATGGTCTTCGTATTTATAGCCGAAGGGGGAGGGAAGGTGATTGGTGGAGTTGTCACTATCAAGTTATTCCCTCTCTACCTGAACGGACACGTGTCGGGCGTTTATTGGATGTGACAGCCTGAACCCGTTTATGGTGCAGCCATTATCTGTGCACGTCGTGGGATGGCCATTACACGGATCAAAATTTTTTTATTAAGTTCATAACCAAAATTTTTTCAATTATACATATATGACACCGAGAATGAATTTTTCAATAGAAAGAAGCATTCTCGGGTACGTATTTGCACGGACATTTTTTTATTAAGTTCATTTAAAAAAAATCATTTTGTGATATAAATAAAATAAATTTATGTACACATTGTATAGATACAAGCATAGATGTAATACATTTTTTTTTCATATACGCTATGTAATTATTTGTTTTACTTATAATTTTATAATTTGAATTATCCTGTGTGTGACACGAACTCTAAAACTAGTACATTATATAAATACATTAAAAATCAAGAAAATGAATTGCGAATTTGTTGAACTAATTATGAATTATAACATCTATTATAAATTATAACATGATTGCGTGAATCAAGATGACAACTTAATCAAGTACAAGATTATCTATCATGTGCGAATCTTGGTTATCTTTACCAACATCACATTTATATTCCTTCCAAATTCTTGTGAAGATCAAGGCAATTGTGCGAACTAAATTCACAATGCCTTATATTATTGAGAATCCTTTTTTTATTTTGTAACCAAAAAAAAAACTTAATTAATAACACCCATTGATGTTATAAACAATAAACTAATCGATCTCCAATTCTCCCATGTTATATCCGACCTTTTCGACATATATAGATATCCCAGTACCTTACACCATCGGGATATTATTTGCCACGTTGCTTGAGTGAATGAACTTCCACAAATAATCAGTATATATGTTTCTTTTGGCAAGCTATACAAAAACACCAAGTTAATATTTATTTTAAAACCGAAGACATACATAATATATAATGAGAATCTAATTCTAAAAATAAAGGACGAATCAGGCGAGCCCACTTGCAAGTGCTATTTTTGAAATATATATATTTCTTTAATTAATATGAAAGGGTTTTAGAAAAGGGTGATCATCCAGCTTTCCAACATTCAAAATCAAGGAAGAATAGAATAGAATAGAATAGAATAATTAAAGTCATTTGTTTTGTATGAGATCGAGAAGAAGAGAATGATGGATTAATTGTTGAAGAATAGAATAGAGTAGAATGAAAGAAGAAATAATTAATTAATTATTATTATTATTATTATTATTATGGCATCTGCGCCGTCGGAGGAATGTTCAGCGCCGGAACAACACATCTCGCCGTTACTCCCCTTGATGTCCTCAAAGTCAACATGCAGGTTGTCCTATTTCTATTTCTTTTTTTTCTTTTATTAAAAATGCTAGATAGATAATAATATATTGTAATTGAAAATTTAGGTGAATCCTGTTAAGTATGACAGCATTTCCACTAGGTTTGCAACTCTATTGAGAGTTCCGCTTTCCGGAGGGGCTGGTCGGGTATGGTGTTCAAGGAGCTTGCAGATTTGGCCTTTATGAGTACTTGTTGAATGACGTTTACGATTTCAAGCATCAAAACAAGACTCTCATCTTTTTTCTCAGCATTGCAACTTTGTCCTTTTGAGGCCATCAAGGTTCGGGTTCAAGCTCAACCCCACTTTGCAAGGGGTCTAGCAGACGGCTTTCCAAAGTTATATGCATCCGTGGGTGGGTGGGTCGGTACAACCTTTTAGTTTAACTTCCATTTCATGAGCCACTGCTGCTCTAACCATACCGATTCTTATTATCAATCAATCACAAATCCTTAGCCTAAAATCTCTCTAGTCAATATTCCTCATTCGATGTAATTATTATGTAACTCCTGTTGTTGTAAATGTGGAAGATTTCTCTCCACATATTTCTCTCTTTTTTGTATATTTATGTACCTCTCATTGTCATGGAAATTCACTCAAGGAAATTGATTTAGATTGATTATATGGTATCAGCCATCATATAAATCGATCCTTCCTTTTTTTTCCATCGGCAGCTCCCTTCAATCCCCTGTTCAAATTCCTTCACCATGTCCACCACTAACGATCTCAGTGCCATTCCCCTCCACTCTCTCAGCCACCTTATAAACATAAAACTAATTCCACTAACTACCTACCATGGGAGAAGCAAGTTACCCCGGTGCTCGCTTATCTCGATCTCCTAAACCACATCGACGGTTCTAGCATACCACCTTCCCAAACCATCACCACAAATGACCAAACAACTCCAAATCCAGACTATACAGCCTGGAAATCAGCGGACCAAAAGGTTCTCTTGCTGCTCAATTCTACCCTTTCTGAAGAAGCCATGGCCGAAACTATCGGTCACACCACGACACTTCAAGTTTGGAAGGCACTTGCCGATGCCTACAGTCACTCTTCAATTGAACGTGTTCACAACCTTCAAGACTCTCTTCACAACATTCAAAAAGGCACCTCCTCCGTTTCTGAATCTGGTCGCAAGTTCAAGGCGTTAACCGACCAACTCGCCGCTATCGGACACCCGGTAAGCGACGAAGACAAACGACACTACTTTCTTTGTGGGCTCGGTGCAACCTTCGAAAATTTTTCTACATCCCAAAGAACTATCCGCCCTGCTCCGGCATTTCGGGATCTTCTCGCAAATGCTGAAAATCAAGAAATGTTTATTAAAAAATTCATGGCACCTCAACACCCAAAGCTGCATTCTTTGCTAATTAACCCAAACCGTTTACAAATCGGCCTACCACGTCACGGGGCCGAGGTCGTAACACAACCTCAAACCGTGGTCGTGGTACCACACACACAAAAAGAACACCCCATTGCCAACTGTGTCGCCATGATGGTCACTATGCGACAACTTGCCCACAACTCGCCCCTTATGCAAAAAAGGTGACATCTCTTGATGCCAATCTAGCCGAAGCTTTCCTTGCCCAATGCAATGTTGCTACCGATACCCCGGATTGGACGGCAGACTCAGGTGTTACCACCCACATGATTCCTACAAATCTTGGTTTAATTAATTCTAAACCTCAAAACGGTAACACACGAGTTACTTTCGGGAACGGGGAATCGTTACCCATTACCCATATTGGCAACAATAATATTCAAAACAATCTTCCTTTACAAAATGTTTTGGTCGTGCCAAACCTCACCAAAAATCTACTGTCTATTAGTAGATTAACTAATGATTCTCCAGTTGATGTACTGTTTTCTAACAATTATTTTCAAATTCAGGACCGAAAAACAGCGGAAGTTCTAGCTAAAGGCACGTGTGAAAATGGCTTTTATATTCTCACTCAAAGTCACAAGTCTCTCATTGCCGCTCTCTCCGCTTCGCATCTTCGTGCTTCTTTCAATAAATGGCATAGTCGTTTTGGACATGTTTCCTTTGACACTATTTCAACTTTAAATAAAAGCGGTCATGTTTTTGTTACATCTTTGTTACATCTTTGTTACCCAAACAGGGATTATGTAATTCGTGTGAAATGGCAAAAGCTAAACATTTACCCTTTCTTGAAAACCATAACCGTGCAAACAATGTTTTGGACCTCATTCATTGTGATCTTTGGGGACCCGCACCGGTCACATCCACCGATGGATACCGATATTATATCATTTTCATAGATTATTATTATTCACGTTTTACTTGGCTTTATCCTTTAAAAGCAAAATCGGAATTTCCTAACATTTTTAAAACTTTCTTAACATTTGTTCAAAATCAATTTTCTTCAAATGTTAAGGTTTTTCAAAGCGATGGAGGAACCGAATTCACAAATCACCAAGTTTAAATGTGTTTCCAACAAAATGGCATTCATCATCGAGTCTCATGCCCTCACACTCCGAAACAAAACGGAAGGACGGAACGAAAACATCGTCACATCACCGAAACCGGTTTGGCCATAATGTTTAATGCACACGCACCACCAATTTTTTGGTTTGATGCTTTTACAACGGCCACATATATAATTAATAGACTTCCAACAAAACTGTTAAACAATTTTTCACCTTTTGAAATATTGTTTAAACAACCTCCCACGTACTCCAATCTTCGTATTTTTGGATGTCGAGTTTATCCATACCTTAGAGACTATGTCAAAAACAAACTTCTTCCTCGAAATACCCCATATATCTTCATTGGCTATAGTCCTCGCTACAAGGGTTTTAGATGTCTAGATCCAACCACGGGTCGTATCTATACTACTCGACACGCCAAATTTGACGAAGACATTTTACCTTTCCAAACATCCTCTACATCTACAAATATCTCATCTCTACCTATTACAAATTTTGAAGACCAATGACCCACACCCACGACACCCTCCCATTCTCACCCATCTACAACCCAAACTACACCCCAAATTAACAACCCCATACAACCCAACAGCCCTCTAGTACCCACACCATTACTTGTTCCAACCCCAAATCCTTTCGAAAACCAAACACACCCTCCGACCCCTCCACCCACAAACCAAACACCATCAACTTCAGCCCAATTCTCCCCAACGGCCCAACAATCCCCATCCACCTAAACATCACCGTCACCACCTTCGGCCCAAACCGAAACCCAATCCTCATCATTTTCTCAATCCGAAACTCAACCCACAAACACACACTCCATGCAAACTCGGTCCAAAAGTGGCATCTTTAAACCCAAGCATTCTGTAAATCTTGCTAATCATTCTCATTATGCTCTTTTCTCTAGCCATGTTCCAAAAGGAATCAAAACCGCTCTCGACCCTAAATGGGTCAAAGCCATGCACAATGAAATTGATGCCTTACATGATAGCCAAACTTGGACTCTCGTTCCATGTCCAACCAACACCAACATCATTGGTTCAAAATGGATTTATCGAATCAAATACAAATCCGATGGATCCATCGATCGCTACAAAGCGAGACTTGTAGCCCAAGGATTCTCTCAAATACCAGGTCTCGATTTCTCACACACATTTAGTCCGGTTGTAAAATCCTCCACCATTCGAGTTGTTCTAAGTATCGCAACCATTAATCAGTGGAAATTAAGACAACTTGACGTCAACAATGCTTTCTTAAATGGTCATCTCAATGAAACCGTTTTCATAGAACAACCTCCGGGTTTTGAAGACCCCAAACAACCAACCCATGTGTGCAAACTAAATCGTGCTTTATACGGTCTAAAGCAAGCACCAAAGGCTTAGTTTCAACGTCTAAGCACTTTTCTCATTGCTCTTGGTTTTCAAAATAGTAGAGCCGATCCATCATTGTTTATTTACAATAATCACGGAATTTTAACTTATCTCCTTGTTTATGTAGACGACATCGTTGTATGGGAAACAACGAAAAATTTATTAACATGTTTACATCTCGTCTACACAAGGAGTTCAAAATAAAAGATCTCGGCCTACTAAATTTTTTCCTTGGTTTGGAAGTTACTCATAATTCTTCCGGTCTCTTTCTAAACCAATCCAAATATGCTTACGACATTTTATCTCGTGCGGGTCTTCTTGACTCAAAACCCGTTTCCACTCCTCTAACATCAAAAGATGTTTTCACCACCCAAGGACAACCATTTCATGATCCTACCCTCTACCGATCTCTCGTAGGTGCTCTCCAATATCTCACAATCACTCGTCCCGACCTCTCATACGCCGTTAATCAGGCTAGTCAATTTCTTCAACAACCCACCACCACTCGCTTTCAATTAATCAAAAGAATTCTTCGATATGCCAAAGGCACATTATCTTATGGTTTAACTTTTGATCGACCGCCTAACATTGTTTCGCTAGGTTTTTCTGATGCAGATTGGGCACGATGTCTAGACACTAGAAGATCCACTTATGGCTACTGCATTTACTTGGGAGGAAACTTAGTCTCTTGGAGTGCAAAGAAACAACCCACCGTTTCTCGCTCAAGCTGTGAATCCGAATATAGGGCGATGGCTAACACCGCTGCAGAAATAATTTGGTTGACACATCTACTACGTGAGCTTCATGCTTAGCCTCAAATGCGCCCAACCTTATTATGTGATAACAAGAGTGCCTTGTTCATAAGCCAAAATCCTATCTCACACAAACGAGCAAAACACATTGATATCGATTATCACTTTTTTCGTGAATTGGTTACTTCCGGGCAGCTCGACACTAAATTCATCTCCACCGATCAACAAGTTGCGGATATTTTCACAAAAAGTCTCCCACAACTATTGTTCGACAAGTTTCGTTCAATGCTTCGTCTCAGACCACCCCCATCCTTGCATTGTCGGGGGGGGGGGGGGGGTATCAATTAATCACAAATCCTTAGCCTAAAATCTCTCTGGTCAATATTCCTCATTCAAATGTAATTATTATGTAACTCCTATTGTTGTAAATGTGGAAGATTTCTCTCCACATATTTCTTTCTTTTTTGTATATTTATGTACCTCTCATTGTCATGGAAATTCACTCAAAGGAAATTGATTTCGATTGATTATACTTATTTTTTTGCAGATTTTACAAAGGGCTCGTTCCCCTTTGGGGCCAAAACTTGCCATGTAATCTGTCCCTATCATCGACTAAATAATATTAAATACGATCTCGTGTGCCTAATTCCTCTTCCTGTTTTTCTGGACAGTTTCCATGATCATGTTTTCTACTTTCGAGCACTCGGTTGATTTTCTTTACCGTAATGCAATTAAAAGAAAAAAGGAAGATTGCTCAATCGCACAACAACTCGGGGTTACTTGTTTAGCCGGATATGCAGCTGGAGCTACTGGGAGTATTATTTCAAATCCTGCTGACAATGTCGTTGCCTCTCTTAATAATAATATGACTAGCAGCCTGAAGACGGTACTTATTATTTCTTTGTCTAATTAGTCAGTTTCATAATTCGGTCAGTTATTTCTTGAAATATAAGTAGGTTGTGAAGAAAATTGGGTTGCGGAATTTGTTCACTCGAAGTCTTCCAATCAGGATTATGCTTGTGGGGCCGGTGGTGACGTTACAGTGGCTGCTCTATGACACCGTTAAGGTGTTAAGTGGCTTGTAAGTCAAGTATTTGGATATAGTAATTTAATCTAGATTCAAGATCAGATTATGAAACTATATGGGCCAACTGGATTTTGATTGTACACATCTGAAGTAGAAGCTACCCAGGGCAAGATACAACCCGCTCAACCGAACACTTGTTAACGATCGTCTGGCAACATGACACCGTGCTTCTTCAAGTTAACCATGTGTTTTGCTCGTTTTTTTGCTTGTTTTTCTTGAAATGTTTCATTTCTTAAGGATGTCTAGTTTTAAACTTTTAATCTAATTATCTGGCGTAAATAATAACCGTTATCATTTTTATGTTCATCTCATGGCGTAAATAATAACTGTTCTGTCAAAGGAATCAGATTGCCAAGCTTCTGAAATTGGTCTACGTACCCTAAACTTGATTATAACCTGGTTCTATCACCCTAATGTCATTCTATATTGTGAAAATGAAACTGGATCATCACCCGGTTCGATCACTGTTATTGCCATCGCCAACAGGGCTCCCAAGGACCCCGCCTGAAGATTCGCTAAGGCTACCAGACACCAGGTTTCACAACTTCTGCTTCATTGCTGCTACCTCTTTCTTTGGACTGTTTTCGGCTTTTTGGAACAAATTAAACTACCAGCAATCACCCACAAAAAACCAAGACAGCCATTACAGGGTGGTGGTGCTTGCACAGGTAGCACGAAAAGGGAGGGTGATGCAGCGGCTAGAAGCCTGACCATGTTGCCACCGAGTATTTATATTAGCATCAAGATAACATTGCATACATACTTTACTTTCAAAAGGGCGGGAAAAACCCCTTAGTGATAATGCAATACCATAGGGTAACCAAATGAAATCAAACTTATCTGGGCAGCCGGAGATTGTTGAATTCAGATCTAGTAGCCAAAAACATACTTTCAGTGAAAGGGAAGTTGGATAAATTTGGGTAAAACCACGCGAGTATTTTAAGGGATGTAAGTCACTGCTATTGCTTTTTTACATTACATGCATGTGCCTGTTATATTTGGGGCAGCAACTCAACTGGAGTTTTATAGTCAATCCAAACAACCTGAAGATTTTGGTGACCATAAACACAAAATCTTTTGAAACCATTACAACTGACGATATGAAATTCTTCTATTGTGGTGAAATGCTTGATCACTTCATCATCTATATGGACATTTTCAAGTTTCAACTCAATCAGAGACTTAAATTTGACAGCATCAAGGAAGAAGGCAACTCACAGCCACGAATGGCCAAAGACTAACATAGAAAACAGATAAGAGTGCGTTAGGCTCCATTTTACTGGATTTGTTTCTCCTGTTTGATATCTTTTTTTTTTTTTAAATAAATTTCCAGAAGTAAATTGACTTGACTAGTTTAACAGTTTAATAACATGTTATATAAATATATAAGAAAAAAAACTATATATTCACTGTAAAATTAAAAGTAATAAATTGTAGTAGTAATATCCTTGCACCTTTTTTTGTATTATTTAAATATCTTTAGTTAGGTTTTCTATAATATGATCAAAAAGCTAACAACATTGTCATGATACATAATTGAACAGTAGTAAATATAGTCAATACAACATTCTGATTCAAAACATCACATATCCAAATATCAAAAGGCCGATTATTTATCAAACTCTAATCTTTAACATAAACAATAAGACTTCTAAATCCAACGTGTCAGAAAACCTCCAAATCTACACGCCTAGCTCCTCTTGACTGTTCCATTATCCTGCTTCGATCTTCTTGGAGGACTGTTCGTGTAGAGACAATTAAGGTGAAGAATGTGTCATAAAACTAGCTGATAAAATAAAAAAAGTACCTTCCTCCTTTATGAAGCTAACTGCTTTTCCTAGACAATGACATCAAGCCCCTAAAGCGCTTTTGGGCTTTGGCGACACAAGCTGAATATTGGTATGCCCTTGATCTTCCTGTTGAAGTAGCTTCTCGTGTGTAAACTGAAGAAAAATAACCAAATGAAGTCAAATATCCAATTAAGGATAATGAATATTTCATCAGATAATATACCAGTTACCTTGGCAACATCTTCAAAGTCGATGAAAGAAAAGTTAGAGATCGAGGACGGCAACACCAAAGTAATGCATCCACAAAAGCTGCGTGATCTTCAATATGGGTGTCCAAATGTAGCTCAACATGGTTGACTTCATAAGGTGCCTTTAGCTTCTCTAGCTCGGTAAATTTCTGCAAGAGATTTGGAATAAATATGCAAGTTTGTGTTGTGACAATTAACATATACATAGATGATTTGATCAAAGAAACGAACCCGAGTGCGAATATACAAGTTGTGTACCCCTCTCCTTTTCAATTAAAGCATTTAAATAATAAAATAAATTAAATTAAATTAAAAATAATGTTGCCAAATTACACTAAATTTTAATATCACCAAAATTTATATCAAGTTTTAAGGAGGATGATCAACTTCGGGTGGTCAAACTTGTTATTGACGTTTCTCGACAAGTACTTAAGAAAGTCCTTAACAAAGAAAGAGGTATTCCATTTTAGGTGTTAACGGAGATGGTACGGCTTTATTTTTCTTAAAAGAAAGTCTTGCTCCGTAAAAGATTTAAAATTTTTGGACCTTTGGCTTTGGATAAATCTACGTTACGTCTTCCTAAACGTCTAGTCCATGAAAAGTTCCAATCTGGATTTAGCTAGCATTTAAATAACATTAAGATGTCATAATTGTTCTATTTATTTAACTTTTTAAGTCATTTACTTTTCATTTAATACCTTTTCTTTTTCTGAAATTTAATATATAGAATCAAAACTTCACAATCATATCAATTTTAACTTAAACCTTTGTATCTAAAATATTAAATAAAAAGCAAGATACTAAGGATAAGCGATAACCGAACCTTTAACTATAATTGAACCAAAAACTAACGAAACTGAACCAAAATTAACCCAAAAAATCAGTTATTTTTTATAACCTCGGTTAACCGAAATTAACCGAACCGCATCATACATATTTTGCTACACTTCTAGCTTTTATACCCTCTATTTCATTACTTATATCTCTTCTCCATTTCTTGTACCTATACATCCATTTTATGAATCTCCAAGTAATTTGACTTCCAGTCATTAACGAAATTAATTAGACCGAATCGAAAAATGATAAATTAACCAAATAAACCAAACCAATTAACTAAAAACTGGTTGAGATTAATAAAAATAGATATTAACCGATAATTTTAGTTTCAATTGAGACTAATAACCGAACTAAGCCAAACCAAACCGTACACACCCTTAAATAAAAACAAACTTTTATGAATGAACCTAAATGTTAGTTTTCACAGCAACACTACTCTAATTATTAATTTTTTTGGTCCAGATCGATACTCATCCTATAATATTCTTGAAAAATGGGTCTAAAAAAACTAATTTCCTCCTGTACACCGTCACATCTCCGATCATGCATTCGCTCCGTGACATACATGCCACGTCCCGGCGGACACCACGCCGCAAAACCCATCACCCCGATCACCAGCGACGGCGTTCCGAGGCCCGTGAGTCTGATCCCAGGCGACGGTATCGGCCCTTTGGTAACCGGCGCCGTTGAGCAAGTCATGCACGCCATGCAAGCCCCCGTTACGTTCGAAAAATTCGACGAGGTGCATGGCAACATGCAAGGGATACCTGATGACGTTATGGATTCGATCAGGAGGACTAAGGTTTGTTTGAAGGGCGGATTGATTACGCCGTTGGGCGGAGGGGTTAGCTCGTTGAGTCTCTCGTTGAGGAAAGAATTGGATCTGTTTGTTTCACTTGTGAATTGTTTTAATTTGCCCGGGTTGTTTTCGAGGTATGATAAGGTGGATCTTGTGGTGATTCGGGAGAATACGGAGGGGGAGTATTCCGGGCTGGAGCATGAGATTGTTCCCGGTGTTGTTGAGAGTCTTAAGGTCCGTACCTACGATTAATTTGTTTACTAATAATAATTATTTATTTGTCCTTGTATGAATTAATGCTCGTGTGAAATTGTATGAAATGCTCATGTGAAATTGCATGCTTGTTGTTCATGTGAAATTGTACTCACTACTCTTGTTGGTTATCCGGATATATAATAACTATCTTAATTTCTAATTGCCATCATAGGTGATTACAAAGTTCTGCTCAGAACGTATCGCACGGTATGCTTTTGAGTATGCTCACTTGAACAACAGAAAGACGGTGACGGCTGTTCATAAAGCAAACATTATGAAGCTTGCAGATGGTCTTTTCTTGGAATCTTGCAGGGAGATTGCCAAAGATTATCCTCAGATCAACTACAATGAGATTATTGTGGACAACTGCTGCATGCAACTTGTTTCAAAACCTGAGCAATTTGATGTCATGGTATCCATCATGTTATTTATTTATCTACGTCTATTTGTTTTTAATTTGTTTATTTGGACCTTAAATATCGCAGGTGACACCAAACCTGTATGGAAACCTAGTTGCAAACACTGCTGCTGGTATTGCTGGCGGCACAGGTGTCATGCCAGGAGGTACTTCTATTACTATATATATTGCTTCACCATTATCATTTTAATTGTATTTAACATGTTGTTATTACAGGAAATGTTGGGCTTGAATATGCGATATTTGAGCAAGGCGCATCAGCCGGCAATGTTGGGAAACCGAAAATGGTGGAGAAGAAGAAAGCGAACCCAGTGGCTTTACTTCTTTCATCAGCCATGATGCTAAGACACCTCGAGCTTCCTGATTATGCAGACCGTTTGGAAACTGCGGTAAAACGTGTTATTGAAGAGGGCAAATATCGCACGAAAGATCTTGGTGGAAGTAGCACAACACAAGAGGTGACTGATGCAGTCATATCTGCACTCAAATGATCGACTTGAATCATGATAAACATAAGTTTAGACACGTTTTTGCCAGCTAGATGATCATGCTATTGTTCTTTGTTTGCATTTGTTCAAATAAGTCAATCTTCTAGCATGTAAAGAAATGTGCTCGGTCTTTGTGTTTGGTATTGATGGTTATGCAAATCAATGGCTTGAAGTCGTAGCATATCTTGTTATGTCCTAAAGGCGGGTTATACGCAAGGTTTTAAATACCACTTTTATCTACGGATGTTATATGAGTTGACAGGTTGAATATGACAAGAACACGAATATATATAATGTCACATATATATAAGCCTGAACACGACATGTGCTAACAAATTTATCTAAATTTGTATTATTTTATATATTTTCAAAAATAAAAATATAAATAAATGGGTTAAACGGACTAACTTGTGAGCTAGCCGGGTTGAAATGAACGCGACCCCGGTGACATATAGTATTCAACCGACTACTACTTGTTCATTTGTTTTTTAACTTTTTATGTAAAGATTGGTAACATACACTACAAGAAAAAGACCATACAGGGACGAAACCTTTAGAAACAACACAAAAGTTGTTTCTATAGTTTATCATATATGGACAACATATTGTCGCTATAGGATTTTCCTTCTTTTAAAGTTTGATAACCTATAGACACCACATGTCGTCCCTGTAGATTGAAAACGACTTTCTTTTAATTTTCTTTAATTCGTGTTTGATGGAAAACAAGAATAAAAAAAATGTTTTAACTTGTAGAGACAATATGTCGTCTCTGCAACATTTAATATGCATATATACATTTTTCGGTTTTGTTTAATTAATGATAAAAATAAAAAAAATGAAAATTTCAAAATATTATAACTTATAGAGACGACTAGTTGTCTCTAAAAAATTTGAGTGAAAAGAATTTACTTTTAATAAAAGGAAAATTTATTCATTTCGGAAAAAAAACTGTATAAAAAAAATAAGATAACCCATTGAGACAACATGTTGTCCCTAAAAAGTATTTAGGGAAAATTAATTTTTTATAAATTTATTTTAATCATGATCTTTATTAAGAAAAGTACTAAAAATATGTACTTAAACTTACAGAGATAACATGTTGTTTTTAAAATGTTTGACTAGTAAAAAATTAGGGGCCAAAATTTCCCACCAATCCACCAAATATGTTCAATCCTAATAAAAAAATATTTAACATATAAAATATAAAGACGACATGCCGTCTAAATATTTCCCACCAACCCACCAATCATTCCGCTACCAGCACCCACCGTCCACAACCCACCACCACCACTTCCGCCACCACTACGGTCCACCACCTACCACCACCGCCGTCCATCACCACCACCACCCACCATCCGCCGCCGTCACCACCCACCGTCCGCCGCCACCACCACCCGTCCACCACCCACCACCACCACTTCCGCTACCACTACAGTCCACCACCTACCACCACCGTCCATCACCACCACCACCCACCGTCCGCCTCCGCCACCACCCACCACTACCGTCCGCCGCCACCACCACCACCCACCGTCCGCCGCCACCACCACCGTCCACCACCCACCACCACCACTTCCGCCACCACTACGGTCCACCACCTACCACCATCGTCCATCACCACCACCACCCACCGTCTGCCGTCGCCACCACCCACCACTACCGTCCGCCGCCACCACCACTGTCTGCCACCACCACGGTCCACAACCACCACCCCACCGTTGGCCACAACCACCACCCACCACCACCGTCCTCGCCATCACCACCGTCCATCTCCACCACCACCCACCGTCGGCCACAACCATCATCCACTACCACCACCCACCACCACCACCAACCACCGTCGCCCACCACCACAACCACCACCAACCACCGTCGGCCGCCACCACCATCCACACCCACCACAACCGTCCATCACCACCACCCCACCGTCCACCACCACCGTTCAACTTATATAGACGGTATTCAGTTTATTGGTAACTAATTTTCAGCTTATGCAGACGATATCCAGTTTATAAAACAAACAGTATTATATTTTCAGATTGCAGACCTTCAGACCAAGTCGGGAATTTTTGATTGTTTTAGTGTTATATTTTACCTTTAAATATGTAATTTGTGTAGTTCTGTTACCGTAACGAATGTAATCAAACTAATGAATAAACGTCATTTTAAATATGTTTTTTTTGGATCATATACCATAGTGAACATAACCAAAACCGATCAAATTTGCATCGATTTGCCGCTGCAATGCCCAGGTTTTATTGACCGAATAAACGTCATTTTACACATGTTACTTTTTTTTGTATCATATACCATAACAGAGATAACAAAAAATGACCGAATTTGCATCAACTTGCCACCGTAATACTCGAGTGTTATTGACCGAATAAACGTCATTTTAAGTGCATTATATTTTTCTCATAAGTTATATGAGTTTCTTTTGATTTAGTTCTGGTGCCGTAACCAAATTCTGGGCGTTTATTAATTTAATTTTTTTAGTACCGTAACGAAGCTAAGTGTGCCACTAATGTTTTATGCCTTATTTCGTTTTCTAAATTATTGTTAGTATCATAACGAACTTATCCATAACAACCGAGCGCGTGTTAATAGATTGCCGCAGCGCGACGGGTGGAAGATTAGTTTACGTATAAAGACGAAATGTGGTGTCTATAACTAAATATAATTATTTTATAGATTTTTTAATAAATAGATATTTAGAAAAAAAGAATGAAGCAACTATTTTGGGCTGAATGAAGGGAACGATATAACATAGTGCCAATTTAGAATTTCCACTTAAACAAAAACCAGTTTCCCCATTTTCTCACTGCCATGAAGCTACTGGTGTTTCCCCTCAAATTGAAGCTACACATCTCAGCGACCTCGTTTTCTCACTATTCTAACCTCAAATCTGAAGCTTGAGAGTAAGAAATATATTATTCCTTGTTCAATTTTATAAGTGAGAAGCATACATTATTATTCCTTGATTTGGCCAACAAATTAGGGTTTATGGTGTTTTCAGTTGTAGTGTTAAAAAAGTAGCTAATTTCAGCCCTTATTTCAGTTGTAGTGTTAAAAAATTAGTTGATTTCAGACCTTATTTATGCTTTGTAACTAGTTTTCTGCAACTTTATTAAATGTCAGTAACAACTTGGAGATAATATTTTGGCCTCTCTAATCTAAAATCTTTGAGACGTCTGGAGCTTCTTTACACACATACTCAACCACTCAGATACCAACTCTTTTCGTAAACAATTACTTATACGGACTATTTTTTCTTTTAATTTTGTATGTTATGAATTGTAGGGGTGTTCATGGTTCGGTTTAAAAACGTGAACACCCCTAGTGAATTGTTATTCAACAATATTATATATTGTAATTGTTATTCAATAATAGGTCTACTAATAGCGTCCTATTCACTTTGCCCAAATATATATAAAAAATTTAGAATATTGAACCAGTTATGACAATGGATAAGAGCTGGATAAAATTGAGGAATCGCAATTCTCCGGATTTCTTAAACGGTATTCGCAACTTTATAGAAATTGCCCAGAACCATGTTGATAGTCAAGGCAAAGCATTTTGCCCCTGCAGACGATGTTGCAATGGGATACGACACGATTTGAAAACAATAAGAAACCACATACACGAGATAGGGTTTCTACCATCATACCAGACATGGCATTATCACGGTGAGATACATCCCCGGGCTGCAGAGACATCATCCCTTTTTTCTCAAACAACCCGTACTCCAATAACAAACAACGAGATGTTTAATTTAGTTGATGATATCATGGAGGAGCAACATACATGCAGTCCACCAACAAATAATGGAGCTGGGTTAGACCCAGAATTTGATGAATTGTTCAAGGAGCTGAATACCGAGTTATACCCTGGTTGTAGTTGGATGTCTTCTCTAAACTCTCTAGCAATATTAATGCATATTAAAGTCATCAACAAATGGACAGATAGTACGTTTGACCAACTTTTAGAGTTTTTAAGAGTTGCTTTCCCAAAAGAAAATAAGGTTCCAACCTCACACTATGAAGCTAAGAAGAAGCTGAGTAAGATTGGGTTAGGGTATGAAAAAATTCATGCTTGCATTAATGATTGCACTCTGTTTTGGAAGGAGAACGCCAAGATGGAAAGTTGTCCTGTTTGTAACGCGAGTAGATGGGTTGACAAAAACACAAAGGGGAAGAAAATAGCACAAAAGGTGTTGTGCTACTTTCCTTTAACTTCCAGACTTCGAAGGATGTATAGTTCTAGATTCATAGCAAAAGACATGATCTGGCATAGTACTGGACGTTCAACGGATGGTATGATGCGTCATCCAGTTGATGGGAAGGCATGGCAAGAATTTGACAAGAGATATCCTGAATTTGCCCAAGAACCTAGGAACGTTCGTCTAGGTTTGGCTGCTGATGGCTTTAATCCGTTTGGTAACATGAGTCAGACTTATAGCATGTGGCCAGTTGTGTTGACAACTTATAATACACCACCGTGGTTATGTATGAAAGAGTCTTCTTTCATGCTAACTTTGCTAATTCCCGGCCCTAAATCACCTGGAAAAGACATTGATGTTTTCCTAAGGCCTTTAGTGGATGAGTTGAAAATGTTGTGAGGCGAAGGAGTTCAAATGAGAGATTCATTAACCAACACTGTATTCAAGATGCGTGCTACACTATTGTGGACTATCAACGATTACCCTGCTCGTAGCAGCTTGTCTGGATGGAGTGGTCAAGGGTATAAAGCATGCTCTACTTGTAACGAAGACACACCCTCGTGCTCTGTAAAAAGTAAGATTGCTTTTGTTGGTCACAGACGATTCTTGAGCAAGAAACATAAATGGAGGTAAGATCTGTCGTTTGATGGAAAAACAGAGATAAGAAATCCTCCTAGACGGTTGACTAATGCAAAAATATTAGAATGCATGTTATTCTAGTGATGATTCTGATTGAATGCATGTATATAATTTATTCATGTTAAATTGTGAATATTTATTAAGAACGCTTATTGTTATATCTTTATTACATGTTTTGTTTTTTTTTTGTAAGGATGGCAGATGTTGCACATGGACACGAGGGGGATGGTGGGAGTCAGGATCCCAATAGGAATCCAAATACAACCCCTAGCATTTGCGAGTCTTGTAACCTGTTCCATTTAATTATATGTCCTTTTATATTGAATATCTTTTTAATTTGCTAACTTTTCAATTTCATGTATAAATATGTAGCCCAAGCCAAAAGAAAGCGTGGACCAGGGAGAAATATAAAGTTACATAATAAATGTCAACAAAATGAGGGTGAGCCACTACCCCTTGAAGTTGTTGAATGGGCACGTCAATATAAATTCGTTGCAGCGAATGCCTCGGATTTTGTAAGATTGATCTCCAACACTATTCTAGCGCTAGTTCCTTTGCATTATGAAAGTTGGAAGGATGTTCCAGATGAGGATAAAAATGTTGTTTATCCGCAACTTTTCGTAAGGCCTCCATGTGTAATTAATTATATATTTGTATTTCAATTTTGTAACTTTTACATCTCCAATTATTTCTTTTTA
This sequence comes from Bidens hawaiensis, assembly GCF_021521415.1. NCBI lineage: Eukaryota > Viridiplantae > Streptophyta > Magnoliopsida > Asterales > Asteraceae > Bidens > Bidens hawaiensis. Next base: position 22,912 of record NW_027491262.1, read on the forward strand.
CAGGATTACTTTGATCTCAACAAGTTTAAAAATGCCGATCCCATCCGATGGTCAAGTATTCAGCTTGGAATTACTGCTGATTGTCAAAGACGCTATGCATCTCGAAAGTCTAAATTTAAGAAACATTTTGAAAAAAATGGAGGTTATGTCGACGTTGAAACAGCAAAGAAGTGTCCCCCAAAGAATTATGATGTAGTCAAGTGGATTGAGCTTATTGATGATTTGTTCATGGATCCCGGCTATAGGTTGAGATGTGAAGCAAATAAAAATAACCGAAAAAAACAAAAATACCCGAGTTTTCAAGGCAGTCAATCTTTTGCCCAAATTCAACACATGGACGTAAGAAAATTGTCAATATTACACAAGGATCTATTAATTTTCATATTGAAGCTTAAAAATTAGTATTTTTGGTGTTTAGGAAGGAGCAAAAAACTAGAAGTTCTAGTCGTATTGGTATTTTCAAGAAGACGCATTTCAAGGAAGGGGAAGGATGGGCAAACAAGGATTGTGAAGGAGATTGGGTAAGTAAAAACTTTTTTTTGTATGATTTAGTATCTTATTATTTATGTGTGGGTATTCAATAGAGCTTAAATGAGGTATTAAAAGTCTTTTATTAAGTAGTTGTAAAAGTCTTCATTATAGCTTCAGTAGACATTCAATAGAGCTTAAATTTTTGTAAACAACTATTTGATGTATGATTTAGTATCTTATTATTATATATATACATATATTTATTTATATATACAATATAAAAATTGTCATAATCTAGCTGTTCGGTTTGGTCTTATATGACCGGTTTTCGTTATAGATATTATTCTTAGTATAGTTGCATTTGTTGAGATAAATGAAATGTTATTGTCTATTATTAATTGAATATAGGGGTGTTCACGGTTTGGTTTGATCCTATAAAGAAATCCTATTACGTTTTTTTTTTGACTTAATGTTGCGATTTGGTTGTTTTATGTTATTTGAGGGCTTAAATATCAGTGAATATGTAGTTTTGTGTAATGAGTTAGGGCTTTTTTGGTGATTTGTTGCAATTTTCCTTGTTGTCAGCTACTGGGGTGCTTATATATTAGTAAATTTATAGTTTTGTGTATTGTGTTAGGGTTTTTTCCTTTTGCTTAATTTGTTACAATTTGAGGGCTTATTATATACTAGTGAATTTGTAGTTTTTGGTATTGCATTAGGATTTTTTTTTTGTTTTAAGTTGTTTGATTGTTTTATGTTATTTGAGCGCTTATGCATAAGTGCAATGAGCTAAAACCTTGAAACCGAACCGGAACCAAACCATTAGTAACAATTCGGTTTGGTTCGGTTTTGAATTTCAACGGTTAAGTTTCGGTTTCCAACAATAAAAAACCATTAGTAACGGTTTGGCTTGTGGTTTGACTCAAAAACCGGCCAAACCGGACCGTGAACAACCCTATTTGAACAGGTTGGTTCTGCTCCTTTTAAAGCAATTTTGCTGTCAAGTTTTAGTAAAAAAAATATAATGTATCGTTTAATGTAGGGTAAAATTCAAGACGAGTTAGCAAAAACGTTGAAAGATTCGGCTGATCCAGCAACAGTTCAATTGGGGTACTCCAGCGTGCTTTAGGTCCTAGGCGTGGTTACATACGCGGCGTTGGACGTGTTGTGAGAAATGTAACCCCCGAAATATCAAGGTCATACCCCCGCCACAACAACAACAACAATTGCAAGAAATGCAAGAAGAAATGCAAAAAATGCAACAACAAATGCAAGAAATGCAGCAGCAACAAGCAGCCCAGCAGCAACAAGTGTCACCATTCTCAAACTGAGCATTACTGGAAATAATGCAACAACAAAACCAACAACATCAGTTTCTAATGCAACAAATGACCCAGCAATTCCAACAGGAAATAAATGCACTGAGAAGAAAATTGCCTCAACTTGATGAAGATGATAACTAGGAACCGAATGCTTTGCCTTTATTTAGAAGTTTGAATATCTTGTGTTTTGAACTTTAACTATCTTGTATTTTGAACTTTAAAGATCTTGTATTTTCGTTGAATATTATGTGTCGTTTTAATTTTTTTTATATTGTTTGAATTCAGGTTAAAAATGCAAATTATATATATATATATATATATATATATATATATATATATATATATATATATATATATAATACCTATAGAGGCGACATATCGTCCCTATTGGTTTACCAGATGTCTAAGATGTTTTATTTTGTAGGGACAGCATATCGTTTCTACAAATTTCGAATATCTTTTTTTGTTGTTAGTCTATTGAGATGACATGTCGTTCCTATAAATTGAATTTAATTTTTTTATTTTAATTCTATTGAGACGACTTGTTCTCTCTACAGAGTAAAAGCAAGTATTTTCTATTTAAGTCTGTTGACACCACATGTCTTTCCTAAAAGTATATCTATGGAGACAGCACCTATTGAGACGACCTAAGGACCTATCGGTACAAGCCTGTAGTGACCAAACCTGTGTAAGCAAAAAGTTGTCTCTACAGGGGTTTTAGAGCTACAGAAAGGACATGCCGTCCCTAAAGGCCTAAAAGGTTTTGCCCCCATATATCTACTTTCTTGTAGTGATACTATTAACTATTGCTCGTCTTAATTGAGCGCTTGGAATTCAGTGCTTATTTTGTTTTGGGATGTTCAAATTGCTGGAAGCTCACACGAAAAAACCTTACAACTGGTTTCCTCAAAACCGATTTATGATGCAAACAAGTTAGCTAGCCAGGCTTTATTTGTAAACGAGCCAATTTTGAGTTGGGCTAGCTCGGTTTGGTTTGGCTTGTGACAAACCTTATTCAAGAGTGGTGCAATGGTAAATAAGACAATTGTGATTTATCTTATTTATTTCGTTGGTTAGAGGATATTGACGGTCGTGCAATCTTTAATGAGTAGGATAGTAGTAACTAATAAACACCAATTAAGTATATATATATCAAATAACATTAAATGATACCTAGACTTGTGAAAACAAATTTTTCTACTTTACCATGCATCCTACGTCATCACTTCAACATATACTACACCCCATGTCACAATCAACAATCATATATAACAAACAAGCACCTTATAATACAATAAAGTTAAAAATTATCATTTTGCGGTAGCAGGATACCGGGTAAGGTTTAGGCGGATAATGGAGGACTTTATCAGACTTCCAAGATACAGATGTTCCCCGATCTTTGTCCCAGTCGTAACAAATTTTAATTCTGGGTCATAGTATCTTTCGATGGGCTTGCCATCCAAATCCACAACAATCGCCCCTGCATTTCTCTCCATAGAAGGTCTTCGAAAATACTTATCCAAAAATGCAAGGAACTTCCGGATGTATGGATATTTACGTGCACAATCCCACTCGAATGTAAGCTCCTACCAAAAATTAAATAACTAAAACATGCATATAAACAAGTCATAATTTTTAAGGGTTATGTTCATTCGTACGTTTATATAGTCTGGAAATGGATAAATGGTGTTTACCTAGATGTACAGTTTTAACCTTTACCTAAGTGAAGTTACGTGTTGTATTAGCATCTCCGGTTAAATTAGTATCTAAGAATTAACAATCCTAGCTAATACACTTATATTCAGAGCAATCTAGTCTGATTCTCACGCCGGAGGGTGGTCACAAGGAGGTACCCCCCCTTCTCAGTGACGAGCTCACGGTGTCTGTTTTGCAGGTCATCAGAAGAATAACCATCTTTGCCGGACCTAACCCTCGTGGGAAACATCTACTTGACCCTAAGATTATCCGTAATCTGCCGAGGTCACTTAGTGTTTCTTCACCTAGCTAATACAAGACAACTAAAACTTATTCTAGTCTACACAAAGCATATATAATTATAAATAGCCAACTGACCGTGGGAATAGCAATCCAATAGTGGCCCTCACCATCGTAACGAATATTATCGGGCATGCCAGGCAATCCATCAATAAATACATCTATGGAACCGGCTTTTTCCCCTTGTATGTAGTACCTCTTGCATCTCAACCTACAATTTCAATGACCAAATTAAACATCATATCCTAAATCCCACGAGACATAATAATAATAATAATAATAATAATAATAATAATAAGAAGAAGAAGAAGAAGAAGAAGAAATGAGTAAAGAAAAAAATAGACGGGTATTGTCAGAATGAGTTATTTTTCAAGTAATGCATGTCAAAACGGATCGGTCCCATCAACATTTTGTGTCAACCTTTCAAAAATAGTACATTATCAAAATATATAATATCTGAGTTGTTTAAACAAACCAATTTATAATATATATTGAAAACATTTAAAAGACACCTTAAGCGATTTTCAGCTCATTTGATGTTCTTTCTTTGTTAGAGATCTTTTAAAATTTGACCATTTAAAATAAAATCTAAACAAAACCCGCAATCATGTAACACCATATGTAGTGGGCGTTAGCCTAATGCGATGCCACCAAATCAAGCGCTGCATACCATTACAAAGAGGAGAATGTGTGTGTGGTAGGCGGGGTTGGGGTTGAGCGCTACTTCAACGGTAGGCGTTAGAAGGGGAGAAGATGCTAATGGGTGGAGGCTATAACTTTTCTCAACCAATCATACCCCCTATTCATATACATATATTTTAATAAAAAAATAGATCAAATAACTTGATTAAACTATTACACACATTTGGTTGTTTACTTGGTGAATGCTCATTCGTCTACGTGACGGTGTTTTTTGTTATTAAAGCTCCTCTACAACACATGGTCCATTGGATTGAAATTACCACATCTGAAATAAGTTAGTAAACTTATATCACAGTTTCACAGAAGATAACAAAGTCTTGATTTGGGGACATTTCAACACCATTAGCATAGTAAAGATCTCGAGCAATAAGTTTGGTCTCCTTCGTTGAGGGATCATAACTCATGAATCTACCATAAGGACGACCTTCTAATATGTCTAATATGAAATTGTGCAAGTCATATTTCCAAGAGGCGTCCGTGAAGTACAATACACCGCTTTTTGCAACTGCTACACCGTCTGTTGTTCTAAATTTTACGCCTTCTGCCTCATCTGTCAATACTTCAATCTCAACCTCTTTGGTTATTTTAAGAATTCCCTATGAACAAAAAAAATCAACAGGAATAAAAGTTACATAATATATGATACAAAGGGCTTGTAAGAAATCAAGGACCAAGTATGTATACAACAAATAATTAATATCTTATAATCAATTATTTCGAAATAAAGAAATATCCTCCATTTTTATATGTTGAAATTGAGGCTTTTTATTCAGATAAATCATATCTTGCTATTTTTCCGATGCTTTTTTTTGTGCTCCTTAATGACTAAAAAGTTGGATTTCTTATAATGATAACTAGCCAATTTATGTCTTTTTTTTGCCATCCTTTTTTCACAAGGTCCTTTAGAAAATTCCCTCAATTATTCTATCATTTACTACTCATAGACAGCTACATTTTTCATATATCTTAGCTAAGAAGAGCGCCCATGTTGTGGCAATTCCATCCCGAAAGTAATGGGTTTCTTCTATAGCACGTTCTTGTACAAAGCTTAAGGCTCCCAGTTAAGTAGCAGGAGCAACTTTTAATTTATTATGAGCCCAAATTAACAATGAATTCAATAAGTTCTTGCCAATAACAACGTCCACTAAATTAAAAAATTAAACTAAAAGCCCATACAAAATAAGTACCTAGGAAAAAAACCATATGCGAATTTAAAAAAAACTATTCAGTTAATTCGTATAGATATATTTTCATTATTCGCTTGGATTAATAGCATCTCATGTGCTTTCATTAATGTAATTTATTTTCTTTGATCGTCTTTTTCAATTTATGCGTTTACTTTTAATAAAATAGTAGGAAAATATCAAGCATAAACTTTATAAGTTGTTAAAGTAATTATTAAGTTAAATAGATCAATTTTCGTTATATAGCACCTATTTAACACCCGATCAAACCTGTTAATAAATAAAGTACATAACATGATTATTTTAATTTATTTTTTTAAATATTTGAAATCAGTATGCTAGGCTATATCATTTCTTCTTATTGGTAGATAAAGCTTAAAATTATATTATAGACATAAGATATAAAGTAGTTAAACAGAGTTGTATTCATTTTTGATACTTGTGTTAAATGCATCATCTCTAACCTGTTTAACACGATAAAACGTTGTACTTATGTTTTTATATTGCAATAGATAAATTAAACCAAGAAACATGTTAAATTAGTTAAAAGTTGTATGAAGTACCTTCTTCAACCTAACAGTTTTATTTTTAATGTAGTATGAGTTATTTTGACTTGTAAGCAAGTCGCTTTGTCCCTTTTTCGACTAGTCCTTTTCTTTGATTTATATTTTATTTTATAGCATATTTTTAATATGTTATAGATTAAATGTTAAACTTAAAACATGTCTTAAATTTGGTTATATCATAAAATATAATTTCATTTTACTTGTATACTGCTCATTACTATCATAGTACAACAATTTATTTTTGTTATCAATTCAAAGCCGACTTTATTTAAAGGTATTGATATTTCAGTACGTGTTTAATGAATCATGAATGTTGTCAAGGATAATATTCTTGCACATTTTTCTTATTCGTGGACATTTTTTTAACGGTAAATTTTACTCATATTATACTTTACATCAATGAGTTTATTTTTTTTTTTTGCCCATGTTTGAATTTGGAACATCCCTTCTATAAAGCTTCATGGACATTTAACATCCTAATTTTTGACATTTTCTACAATCTGTGCTTAAACACGGCTTAATAATTAAACCAACATGCATTCAATACAGTAGGGGTGCAAATTTTTACACCACATGCATTAAAACATATACTTAATATGAAATTCACGGTTTAGGACTTTAGTATAAAAGGGGTTGGGTCAGTTTCGGGTTAAGACAGCCAAACACGTTTAGCTAAATGAATCGTGTTTATGTCAAGCTAATGGGTTCACAGGCCTATTTGTTTTTTTGTTTTATTTTTAAAATGTGTTTTATGCTATAAAGTAAGTTGGTTATACATGTTTGCATTTTTCTTTTGCTGTAAAGTTGAAATTTTAAAGCATTAATATGTGAAATAATAAGGACCTACCACCCTGTAAACATGACCCATGTATGTAGCACATAAAAATCGATTAATTTACTTAACTTCTCTCATGTGTTTGTCCCTACACAAACTTTCAATAACAACGTGCAGGTTTATTTTCCATTGACAACAATAAATATGGACAGAATTAGTTATATACTATGTTATTAAATAAATATATGTCTGGTTTATTGTAAAATGCTTAATTAACCATGAAAATAAATCTAGAATTTTATGTATAAACTCATTCTTCATATTTATTAATTACAAGTAATTGAAATTATATCATAAACAAAAATCAAATATATTTTATTATCAAATGGTTTGATGTACTAGCTAGGCCGGTTATTTCTAAAATATAAATAAAAGGTGTGGAATGGATACGTGACAATTAAAACAAAAAAGATATGTTAATCAATCTCTTTTGACCATCTATATTATATTATATTATATTATATTAAATTAAAAGAAATTAAAAAAATAACAGTGTATATGCTGCCGACTAACCTTGTAAGCATCCGCGACGTAAAGCTCGCCGGAGTAACCAAGAGCGAGGCCAAGAGGGCGACCACCAGTGTTAACCCAGTCCTACACCACCAAGCCGTTGACTCGTTTAATCCACCCATCAAGACAGCTGGTGTAAATAACGCCTGACTTGCGGTCATGCACGATGTCTTCGGGCCCCAACAACTGACCGTCTCCGATGTTTTCAGAACTGAAGAGACGTGGATCGACTCACTGGTAGACGATCTACTTTCCTCGGGTGTGATTACGCTATTTCACCGATGGTTCTCTTGGATCTGGACTCTTCCACCTACAAAATGAACAGCACCGTAAACTTACCCCTCAGAAAGGGACAGAGGGGTCCTCTTTGGGGTAACCCTCCGGTGTGAGAATAAGTATTTGTAGGAGAAGATAATGATATGAGAGTAAGGAAATGGAATGTATTGCTTAATAGCTGAATACTCTGTAATTGTGTGTAATTGGATGATATTGGATGATATTGTGTGTCTCTCCTTGTGGAGTTGATGCTGTATTTATAGTGCTAGGGTTTCCCATGATTGGGCTCAGACCCAATTAGGGCCTTGTTGGCCTCCTCCAATTGCTTTGCGCCACGTGTCCTCTGGGACACATGGTGCTTTTTCATTGGTTATAATCACGTGGTAGCACATGGGTTTTGATGAGTTGTCCACCTTTCATTGGCAGCTGTCAACATCAGCATATTCTTATTCCTTAAAAAGATACCTTCTGGAAGGTTGTCTGACGTGCACAATCAAGGTTGCCCTAATCCTGATTTGGATAAGGACAAGGTTGATTACGTGCATGTGTGATACGCGCCTATCCTGAGGATGCGCGAGGTCTTCTCTTTATTCTCACGCGCAGATGTTTCATGCGCAGATGTGATATGCACGAGCATGTGATATGCGCCACGCGCGGATGCGCCACGCGCATATGTGATATGCGTGAGCATATGTGATGCGTGAGCATATGTGATGCGTGAGCATATGTGATGCCTGAGCATATGATGCCTGAGCATGTGATGCATGAGCATATGTGATGCCTGAGCATCTGTGGTGCCTGAGCATATGATGCCTGAGCATGTGATGCATGAGCATATGTGATATGCGCCATGCTCGTAGGTTTTGGCTTTGTGCCTTCATAATGTCTTGATTTCAAGCCTCTTGTCCATATCTTGTGGGTTGACCCGCCTCGCTCGTTGTTGAGGCGGGTACATACCTCTTCAAGCCCCCCCAGTCTAATGTGTGTCTTGTCTCGCGCGAGCGAGGTAAGATAGATGTTAGACTAAATAGTTAGCTCTTTTAGTAGGGGTTTGTCTTTTTCTTCTTATTATTCATCGTTGCGCGAAATTCTATCCTTTTGGTTGAAAACGAATCGTCCCTGTACATGGTTGGTTGTTGCTGACATGCGTCAGTGATGGAGACGTGTCAGACCTTTCGTGTGATCGAGGTGCTACAGTTGCCTTTCGTGTTTCCTCACATAGTGTCAGGGACACGTGTCGCGCTCGCGTTGGTTTGTTCGTGCGAGTGGTGGCGCGTGAATTCTGGCAGCAGTTGTAGAGTTTCTTTTCGTGTCCCCTCACACAGTGTCTGGGACACGTGTCGCGCTCGCGTTGGCTTACACCTGCGAGTGGGGGCGCGTGAAGTCCGATCAGCACCAATATTTCTCTCTCCTGGGCCTATAAAAGCCAGCCCTTAGAGTTTTTTATCCTTCATCTTCTTGTTTATTATTCAGAGCTCTTTTCTTTCTTTGTATTCCGATTACCTTTGTTCTGCTTCCAGATATCTGTTCTTCAGAAGCATCCTTTGTTCGTTGTCACAGTTGTATGTCTGATAGCTCAGACAACACAATCTCCCCCATCCATTGCCGTAGAAAATCGTTAGTAATGTCTACATTGAAGAAGACCGGCAAGGGGAAGAAGGCTGCTGAGGCCTCATCGGAGGAGGTAGGGAGGACCAAGGCCGTGAAGAAGTGGGATGAGATCCCCTGCAAACTTAGGCAGTCCGATATTGACAGCCTTATCGCCTCTCAGGGATTTCTCCCTGAGTTTGGCTGCATGTTGCCTGGGGCCGGGCAAACGGCGGCGGACCCGCCTACCGGCTATATATCCCTTTACTGCCATTTTTTCACCCACTGCAACCTTCGTCTCCCGATGACAAGGTTTGTGGGTGCGGTGCTTAGGTTTTATGGGATTCATATATCCCAAGTCCATCCGTTTGGACTCGTGCGCATGACTCACTTTGAGTTCATGTGCAAATCTCAGGGCGAGGAGCCCACCCCTCGTCGCTTTCAATTTTTTTATAAGCCCAAGATCCAAGATTCTTTGTTCTCATTTATTCCTCGCAGTCAGAAGGTCAAGTGCTCCACTGTTTCATTCAAGAGCCTTCATGACTGGTCTGAGAGGTTTTTTTACATCAGGGCTGGTGTGACCCCCATCCGCATGACCATGCGCGCGATCTCTTCTGCGCCTGCGGATGTGGGTGTCTTCAAGAACCCAACTGGCGCCTGGGTTAAAAAGTTGACCGCCGAACCATCCCCGCCAAGAAAATTTGTGAGGAGGCGCTGGTGGGGGTCGGTATGAGCAGGAGGTGGGCTGACAGCGCGACTGAGCCCGTTATCCAAGTTGACGGCTTGTGTAAGTTAATCTCATTGCATTACTTCTGCGCGAATATAATTCTTTTTGCTGATATCATTTGACTTGTTTTGTGCAGTCAGCAAGGATTATGTCCACGCCGCCTATGATGAGCATATGGAGGGTGGCTCCGTCGCGCTGGGCGCTGGGGAGGTTGGCTTCCCCGATCGCTTCGATGACATGTTCATCCCTGTTGATCTGGGATTTCTCTTTGACAGCGATGCGCCTGGTAAGCCTTTGTACTTATGCATTTGCCTTTATAATACCAAATTTTGCTAACACTTCTGTTGCGTGTATTGTAGATGCGCTCGAAAACTACGAGCTGGAGCTCGCGGAAGAGGATGAGGAGGAGGAGGCGCCCCAACTAAAGCGTAAAGCTAAGGGGAAAACTGGCGCAGGGGCCAGTAAGAAACAGAAGAAAGATGTTGCCCCTGTTGCTCAGGATCCTCCTACTCAGGCGAGGGGATTTGAGAAAACCCAGGAATTTCCCCCCAAGTTTTCCTTGTCTTCCCTGCCTCAAAAAGTGGGCAGACCTCCTGTCCACACGAGGTATGGTGCTACTACCTCCTCCCTTCGCGCGGTGGAAAAGGGAAGCGGCGTTGCGCCTTCGACAGGTATACTTTGATTATCCTTTGCTTATCTTTTACTGTTCTTTGAGCGCGATTCTGATAGAATTACTGATGAATCTTTGCTCACTCAAATGTTTGTAGAGCCGGCGCCCTTGGTGGATCAACCCCAAGCGCAACAAGATGCCGAGGCTGCGCCGGAGGTCGCTTCTATGTCCCCTGTTTTACCCTCGAAAAAGGGTAGAATGGACTTCATGGCAATGTTTGCCTCGCGAACGGAGTTGCGCCAAGGTACGTATTGTGCTTTTATTTTCTGACTTTTTTCTTTTAGATCAAGTCATGAACCATTTCTTTTTGTTGATTTTTTCATAGGAGTCGTAGCTGGCGTACAAGCTGCTGGCGGCACTCCTGGCGCCGGTGCCAGCGCCGTTGGCTCTGCTCCTGCTCCTGCAAGCGATGAATCTCCCCTCATCGGGATTACTAAGGAGCAGGAGGCCGTTTTACGCGCCGATCTGGCGGCGTCGAGACCTCCCTCACCTCCTCCTGCGCACAGCCCTCCTCGCGAGACTTATTTTGATTCTAGGTCGCAGGAGAAAAGGCCTATTTCAGAGGAGGATGAGGAGGTTCATGCTGAAGACTTCGACGGCGGCCGCGCCAGCCCTGCAGCGCCACGAGGTTTCGCGTCGCCGTCTTCTCGTGGGCCTGCCGCTGACTTTTCTGCTTCGTCCCCGCAGGTATAAGTTTGTTTTTGCTCCGCTGCGCGGACTTTCATATTAGTGTTTTGATGACTTAGATCATTACTTTGTGTTTGCAGGAAGCCGATCACATCTACCGCCCGAGATGGAACATTACTGAGGACAGCTCATTTCAGTCCATGGGTGTGTGTGAGGACTTCTGGGCTCATTCTGTGCCTCCAGCTGAAAGGAGGTTTCAGGAGGCCCGCGCTCGCGATGACTTGCTGAAAGACCATCTGTTTGCTGGGTCGGCTTTCTTTGCTGCCTCCCAAGAGCTTTGCTATGATTACGTAAAGGTACGTGATGCTCTTGCGGAAGCCAAGCAAGAGGCTAAAGTATCTGCTTGGCATCTTTCTGATGCTCGAGAGAGAGCTGAGAAGCTCCAAGCAGAGCTCAGTGAGAACAGGGCAAGTGCCAACACCGCCTTTGTGAAGCGCGGGCATGAGCTCCAGGCTGCGCGGGAGAAGCTTCAGGCAGCCGAGGCGGACGCGGCCAAGTACGCGCGTAGAGTGCGCGACTTGGAGCTGGACGCGGAGGCGCGTGACCAAGCTCTTGTCCAGTCTATAACTGACAAATCATCGCTGGAGAGTGAGGTTGCGCGCCTGAAGAGGGAGCTGGCGGCCGCGCAGGCCGAAAAAGACGAAGCCTTGGCGACGGCAGCGTCTAGCCAGGAAGCACTCGACCTTGCGCGAGCGGAAAAAGAAGAAACATTGGCGGCAGCAGCGTCCGACAAAGAGGAGCTGAAACAGACTAAGGAAACTGTTGAGTTATTAAACTCTCAGATTCCTGCCCTCGAGACGTCTGTTACTTCCCTCGCGCAGGATCGCCAATGGCTAATCTCACAGGGCATGACTCGTTGCGCTTACGCGATGAAATACTCAGACGAGTTTCAGGCCCTTGTGATGGACTGCAACGCTGCCGCGCGCTTGGTGGGTCGAGCTGAAGGGTTTACGGATGGCTATGAATATGGCATGTTGAAGAAGAACCCATCCGAGTACCCTTATCAGAGCGACGTTGCCTGCGCGGACATGGCCGCGATGGGGGAGAAGTATATGAATACTCCCATTCCCATCCTTGCGCAGGTATTTTAACCTTAATGAGATTACCTTGACTTATTTTCCAAGTCTTTTTGTACTCATATTTTTCCTTATGATTTGCAGATATCCGCGCTTGCTGACCAGCCCGATCTCGGCGCGCTAAAGAAATTACTTGACGAGTGCGAGGGGGCTGGTGGCGGCGATGATGGCGCGGGGCATGCTGCCCCTGCTAGCGGCTCTGGCATGGCCAAAGGATCCGCTCCTGACACTGTCGTGATAGAAGACTCCATTCAAGACGAGGAACTTGACTATGGTCAGTTTGGAGATGACGAGGAGCGGGCTGCGTCAGATGCTGAGGGCGGTGATGAGGATTATGAAGAGGCTGACGTCGACGTGGAGACTTGAGAAGCCCTTCATGTTTTTTATTTGTATTTTGTAGTTTGTATCTTATCATCTTGTAAACTTGTAAATTTCAATGCTTTGGAATGAAATTTTGTTTTTCCCTTCTTCGCATCTTGCGCATTCCCCATTCATCTCTTTATATTGCATGTTTGCTTGTTGAATATAAGATATGCTTGCACGTTGAAATAAGAACAAGGTTGTAAGGAAATTATTATACTTAATCCTTGTCATATTGTAAGTGATTTTGCCATATCTTGATTATGTTGACACGTGCCTAGGCGTTTTCATTATTCCTCTTTTGCGCGACGTTATCGCGCATTTATTATATGGAATTATGAGTTTTTAGCCTTTACGTATCAATATGTGTTGCTCAGATATCCATTACAATTGCATGCGCGACCTCGACCTGAGACCTTAACAACTATGTTTTGGCATTTGTTTTGCCTTAGTTGTGTTTAGGTATTTTTATGGTCAGGCTGCGCAGTATGTAGGATGGATGTTGTGAGTGATTTGAGCTAAGGCTCACATTATTGGGCTAAGGCCCTGACGTTTTAGAGTTAAGACTCGTTAACGCGTTTGAGCTTGAAGCTCGCGCATGTATGTTTTACTTCGTTTTATTTCGTTTTGATGTCAATACAATTTTGTCATATTGCTCAAAATTAATAAAGGGAAGTGTGAAACATGTATGCAAAAGGTAATAGAATTGGGCTAAGGCCCTGACGTTTTAGAGTTAAGACTCGTTAACTCGTTTGAGCTTGAAGCTCGCGCATGTATGTTTTACTTCGTTTTTATTTCGTTTTGATGTCAATACAATGTTGTCATATTGCTCAAAATTAATAAAGGGAAGTGTGAAACATGTATGCAAAAGGTAATAGAATCCACATTAAGAGAAGATAGCGCGTATCATTATTCATAATGGCTTAAAAAGCCTTGATTACAAACTTGACATTTTTTACACGAAACATTTTCTAAGCTGTGCCGCGTTCCATGCGCGCGGGATCTTCTTTCCATTCAAATCTTTTAAAGCGTATGCGCCTTTTCCCAATTCTTCCGAGACTTGATAAGGTCCCTCCCAATTGGGGGACATTTTTCCCGGGGGTATCGCGCGGCTAGCTTCATTGTTTCGAAGGACAAAATCATTTTTCTTGAAGTGGCATTCTTTCACACGCTGGTTGTAATATTTTTCCAGTTTTTTCTTGTATTTGGCTTCACTGATGATAGCCGCCTCTCTGCGCCCTTCAAGTAAGTTGAGATCCAACCTTCTTTCTCGCTCGTTATCAATCTTGCTCATCATGAGCACTCTATGGGATGGGCATCCAATTTCTGCTGGAATCATTGCCTCCGTTCCATAGGTTAGGCTGAACGGGGATTCGCCATTGCTAGTTTTGCTTAATGTCCTGTGCGCCCACAGGACATTAGGTAGCTCGTCAACCCAAGAATGGGATTCTCCCTCTAACCTTTTCTTCAGCCCATTCAGCAAGCTTTGGTTCGCGCGTTCCACTTGCCCATTCCCCTGAGGGTGGTATACTGAAGTGAAAATTTGGTTGATGCGCAATTCCTTGAGCCAGCTTGATATCTTCTTGTCAGTGAATTGTTTGCCATTATCGCTCACAATTTCCATGGGCAAGCCAAAACGGCATATGATGTGGCTCCAGATAAACTGCTTCATCGCTTCGGCTGTGATTTTTGCTAGTGGCTTGGCTTCAACCCATTTTGTAAAATAGTCTACTGCCACTACCAAAAATTTTACTCGCCCTTGCGCTTGCGGTAGGGGACCCACAATATCGATTGCCCATTTGTGGAAAGGCCATGCGGAGGTCACCGGAATCAAGTTGTTCTTTGGCCGCATGGTGTTTGGCGCATAGCTCTGACATGCTTTACATTTTTGGATCTCCTTTAAAGCGTCCAAGTACATGCCTGGCCAATAGTAACCTGCGCTCATTGCCTTGGTAATAACCATGCGCGGACCAGCATGTATTCCACAGATTCCTTCGTGTATCTCTCTAATCACATAGCTTGCTTCCTCAGCATCAAGGCATTTCATGAGCGGTCCAAGATAAGAGCGTCGATATAGTGTACCATCAAGCAGTTCATAATTCTGCGACTTGTGTCTTATCTTCCTCGCCTGTGCGCGATCGTCTGGTACTCTTCCCTCCTTCAAGAATTCCATTATTGGAGTTATCCATGATGAAGGGGTTGTATGAGTTACAAGGACAGACTTCGCTCCCACCGACGGGTTGCTCATTACTTCTACTCTGACATCTTTGCCAAAGTGATCGAAGCTGGTTGATGCCATCTTGCTCAGCGCGTCAGCAGATTTGTTTTCACTGCGCGGAATATGAATGATTCTGAAGCAGTCAAATTGCTCGAAGAGCTTTTTCGCCTGCTCTAGATACAGAGGCATGGTGTTCTCCTTGGCATCATAAAGGCCATTGACCTGTGCTGCTACCAAGTATGAATCAACATGGGCCTCCAGCTTTTTAACTCCGAATTTGTGCGCGATGCGCAGGCCAACCAGCAGGGCTTCATACTCAGCTTCATTGTTGGTGCTTTTGAAGTCCAACCTGATGGCGTAAGTATATTCATGATTCTCTGGATCCACCAGTTTTAGGCCTGCGCCGGACCCTTCGTTGTTTGAAGCTCCGTCAGTGAACAATCTCCAACCATTTTCTTCATCATTGGCTCGCGGAGGGTCTGCCTCGCGCTGAGCCTCTTCAATTTTTCCTTCGGGGACTTCGGCAATGAAATCAGCCAAGACTTGTCCCTTGATTGCTGGACGGGGCTTATAGGCGATCGTGTGCTCTCCTAATTCCAGCGCCCATTTTGTTAGCCTTCCCGAGAGCGCGGGGCGCCGCAAGACTTGCTGGATGTTGTAACCAGTCAGAACTTCAATGGGATGACCATTGAAATATCTATGAAGCTTGCGCGACGCGTGTGTTAGTGATAAAACTAACTTTTCCATGATGGAGTAGCGCGTCTCAGGATCTGTCAGCACCCGACTCACATAGTATATTGGCGTTTGGATTCCCTTGCGATCCACCAATAATACTGCGCCGATGGCGCGCTCTCCTGCTGATAGGTATAATGTCAAAGTTTCACCAGGAAGTGGAGCTGTGAGCGCGGGCAGATTTATCAAACATTCTTTTATCTCCCTGAAAGCTTGCTCGGCCTCAGGAGTCCATTTGAATTGGCTTTTCTTTAAGCAATTCCTCAATGTGTTGACAAATGGGGTAGATTTGCTTGCATGGTTCGCTAGGAACCTGTTGATTGAAACCAATCTACCATTCAGCTTCTGGACCTCTTTCATGGTGGATGGCGAGGGCATGTCAAGGATGGCCTCCACCTTCTCAGGGTTCACCTTGAAACCATCCTTGGTGACCATTACACCTAGAAATTTTCCCTCTAGTACGCCGAAAGTGCATTTGCTCGGATTGAGCTTCATGTTAACTTCCTTTAGGCGCCCAAGGGTTTCTTCGATGTCTTTGAGCATTTGCTTTTCCTCCCTACTTTTGATCACCAAATCATCCACATAGACTTCTAGGTTTCTTCCAATTTGCTCGCTGAAAACGGCATCCATAAGTCTTTGGTAGGTGGCGCCCGCATTCTTCAAGCCAAAGGGCATTTTTGTGTAGCAAAAAACACCCTTGTTGGTTCTAAATGCGGTCTTGTCCTCGTCTTGTGGTGCCATTTGAATCTGGTGATAGCCCTTGTAGGCATCCAGGAAACATTTGAGTTTGAATGGCGCCACGGAGTCCACCTTTGCGTCGATGTTTGGGAGGGGGTAACAATCTTTTGGGCATGCTTTGTTGAGGTCTTTGAAGTCAATGCACATCCTCCACGACCTGTTACTTTTCTTTACCATCACAGGATTGGCTACCCATGTCTGGTATCGTATCGGGCGGATGATGTTTGCGCGCAATAGATCCTCAACTTGCTCATTCATGGCCCTCGCCTTCTCATCCCCGATGACTCTCTTCTTTTGAGCAATTGGCTCTACAGATTTGAACGTGTTGAGAGAATGTTGCGCCAGGTCTCGCGGAACCCCAGTCATATCAGAGTGTTGCCACGCGAAGACCGACATATATGCTGTGAGCAACCTTTTCATTCTCAACCTCGTGTCGTCTGATATCGTAGCGCCAATTGTGATTTTTTGCTCCGGGAATTTCGGGTTGAGAATCCATTCCTCTGGCGCGTTGTCTACCATTGGAAGTTTCATTCTCCCTTCCCGCGGAGTACTTGTCACTGCACACAAATGATCTCGGTATACAAAAGTTACACCTGTTGGTGTTGGGAACCCCAATGCGCCGTGCGCTGGCGACGGTATGGCGTTGAATTGGGCAATCGTTTCCCTACCCAAGATCATATTGTGGCATGAAGTGGTGGGCAAGACCAAGAAGTTAACAACTTCGGCTCGCTTGTGTTTCTCATCCCCCATGGTTAGTTCAAATTGTATTTGACCTAGGGGATGAATGATTTCATTTGAAACACCAGAGATTGGTGCATTCACAATTTCAAGCCTTGCTTGGTCTGCCGGATCCAGTTTCCTGAAACATTGCTCATACATGATGTCTGATTCGCTGCCAGTGTCCACCAGGACTTTTGACACTTCATAATGAGCAATGTGAGTAGTGATGACAAGAGGACTGCTGATGGAAGGGCCTCCCCTGATTCTTGGGAAGATGACTTGTTGCTCGCGCCAATCTCCTTGGATTTGCGCGCTTCTCTTTCTTAATATTTGCCCTTGCCTTCCTCCCTCGGCTACACAGATTCTTTTGTACTTTTTGCTGGCTGAGGCTCCTGATTGTTCATTTTCTGGTCTTGAGTTTTTTACCAGGTGAGCCAGCTTGCCTGATTTCACATCTTTTTTAATTGCATCCTTCAAGTGGTGGCATGCATCAGTATTGTGTCCTGTGGACTTGTGAAACTCACAGTATTTGCCACTGTCTGATGGTCCCTTGTAGTGTAGTGGCTTGGGGCTTTTGAATTGGACATTCTCAGTGCTTAACACCTGTGAAGGCGTTTTAGTGAGGGGAGTCCATATTCTTGGCAAAGGTCTGTTAGGATCTCTGCCGCCCTCCCTCTTGTCACCCTCCCCGCGATTACGAACGTCTTTTTGGGGCTGGGGTGAGCTTGGTTGCGCCTGCTTTTCTGCTGAAGAAAAACTGGTTGGTTGCAACCTGGACCATACAGAGTTCTGTTTGCCCCTTCTTTCGTTGCTGCGCGGTGTCTCAGCTTGATGCGCTCTTTCTCTTGCCCTATCTTGGGCAATTTGTTTTTCATTTCTCGTGAAGACTCGCGATGCTTCCATTAGTTTGGCCCAAGTGGTTGGCATGCCATCTCTGCTTACGAGAGCTCGGCGGAGTTGATCACTGCGCGCGCCTTGTATAAAGGCCACGCGCAAGAGTGTAGGTTCCTGGACGGATCGTACACGGGATGTCGCTA
Organism: Bidens hawaiensis; assembly: GCF_021521415.1. Taxonomy (NCBI): domain Eukaryota; kingdom Viridiplantae; phylum Streptophyta; class Magnoliopsida; order Asterales; family Asteraceae; genus Bidens; species Bidens hawaiensis. The sequence goes on from NW_027491262.1 coordinate 41,325, forward strand.
TCTGCGCAGGTGCGGAATCCCTGCGTAGGTAGATACGAGTGCAGAATATGTATAAATCAAACACACGAGCAATGAACGAACACGTTATATTGATAACCGTACCCGTGACTCGAGGTCACTATTACAGACTCTAAAACACGTGAAATGATCTCACCCTGAAACTCACTCGAAACGGCTAACCCTAAGTCTCTCACTAAACTGTTACGGTGAACAGTTTAAATAAGCACGACAACTTCGCCTCAGGCGAAGTTGTCTATAACTTCGCTTGTTCAACAAGTTCGCCTGAGCGAACTTGTTGACAACTTCGCTTGTTTGACAAGTTCGCCTAAGCGAACTTGTTGACAACTTCGCACATACAAAAACATAAACATAATCATAAACATAATTACATTACAGACTCGATTACAAATGCTAGACTATGAACTACTGACACACATGTACCAACAGACTCCCCCTTGGCAGTAGCTTCATATCTTGATCTTCAAATCTTGAGTCTTGTAATCTTGCATCTCTACGCGTGCGCTCCCTCTCTAACACACACCGACACCACCCCTTGATATTTCCTAGCTTGATCCTTCCAAGCAGGAATGTAGAAGATCTTCTTCTCGTTGAGCATCTTCAGATCAGCCTGCGATAGATTAACAAGATGCATCGGGTCGTAAACCCTAAGCACTTCTTGTTCATCCACATCTTCCATTACCGCCTCCGCTGTCTCACAGTCCACGAACCACCATTTTAGATCTTTGAGCACGTCCTTGGACATGAGCTTCATCGGTACTTCTTTAAGGCACCGGATCGGTTTATACTTCATTATCATCCAAGGCTTTCCATCAGCTCTCAGACCTCTATCCTTGTCTTCGACAAGTTTCCCCTTTTGTGGTCTCATCAGCTCAAACTTCTTCTCCTTAATACACTCCTTCCACACGATCTTCCCGATGATTCTAGCCATGTTGTCTTCACTTCGGTTTATCAATCCCAATCTGGCTAAGTCTTTTACCTCACATTCAGGCAGTGTGTTTAAAGATCTCAACGTTCTCCTGAAGTACTGAATTCCATCGTATCTTTTGATCACGAAGAGCCGCAGCTGCTCATCATATATCCAGCAGATAATACCTTTCTTTGCTTCTGCGTATCCCTTAATATTGTAACTCTTTTTGAACATTTTAGGGATCGCCGGCTTCTTCGTCTTTATGAACCAGTGAGCACAACCTTCCTTCCAATTCGGTTGTTCCTCCCATTCAGTATCTTCCTCAACAGTCTTATCACCCATCTCTGGCATCTCAACCTCCGGAATCTCGTGTTCCACGGAGTCATCTACAATTTCCCCTTCCTCTATCACATTCTCAACAGTAATTTGCTCACCGATCTTCTCAATCTCATCAACCGGCAGCACATCTTCTTCCAGCATAAAATCATCATCATCCTCATCCAGCTCTTTTAATGCGTCGATTACGTCTTCGACATCATCATCATCATTAACCGCTACCACGTCGTCACCAGCTGCACTTGTAGACTCCCCCTCAGCTGTGGAAGCCCCAAGAGCTTGAGAGGTTCTTGGCAGCTCACCACCTGCACCTTCCGGTGCATTGGGATCATCGTCTTGATCTTCTCTCCGTTTTGTCCTCAACTCATCTCCCCTACAAGTCTTCTCCCCCTAAGATGCCAAGAACTCTTTGAAGGCATCTATTACTTTCCCGTGCGCAACCAGGAGGGATGCTTGCAGGCGATTGGATTCCACTAGGCTTTGTATGGTCTTTGACTGTTCAGCTACAATCCGCTCTAGCGAAGCAATCCTTTCGGAGTCTGAAGTAGACGTTGGAGTCGGCGGGACATCAGCAGCAGAAGTGACCGCAGGTGGTACACTTGGTAACCCTGCAGTAGTAGTAACTGTGGACTCAACAAATCGTGCAACTACCACCGGTGGAGTAAGCGATTGGGGTGGTAGAGACACAACTGCTGGAGCCGACGTCTCGACGGCAGTAACCTGTGCTGTAGAAGGAATAAGAGACATACCAGACAAGGCAGGTGGAGCAAAACGTACCATCCTTGAAGATTCTCCAGCTCCCGAACCCATACCTGTCCGTTCTCTTCTTGAACGCCTGAGCACTAGTTGAACTGCTTCTTCTTCATCAACTTCCTCATCATCATCGTCAACAGTTCTCGGCCTCTTTCCAGTCGTTCTCTCCCGAGACACCATTAGTCGTCTCGCTTCAGCAAATGTTTCGTCAAGATCGGAGTCAGCTACCGAAGTAACTGCTCTAGTAACCTCCATGACCTGAGAACCTGAGGCATCCATATCAAACAATCCATGGCCGCTAAAAGCAGCATCAAGATCTACTTCTTCAGTAGTAGGCACAGCAGGAGATGCAGCAGCTGGCACAGCAGCAGAGGCAACAGTAGATACAACAGGAGCAGCCGATACAGCCTGGGGTGCTGCCGCCTGATGTGGTCTTGGGTCTCTGAACTCGTCCCCACCAGCAGGAACATACTCCGGGTTGACAAGATACCCGAACAGTGGAGTATGCCTGGGACGCAGCTCAGGCTTGCTTCGTGCGCTAGAAGTGCGACACTGAGCAAAGATACGCTTCGTCACACATTCAACGTATCTAATAGGGCGTCTCTGAGGTAGCAACGGAGCCACATGATTGAGAATCATTTGTAAGAACCGAGGATACATAATAAATCGCTCGCGCGCCACAGCCCTCCTCTGACGATCAATCTCGTAAAATATCAGCTGACTAAATGAATATCTTCTGTTGTAAGTCAGGGCAGTCATGGCAGACTGCATCGTCGCGCCCATTCCATCAGTTCCTGCCTTCCTCCCAGACATGCACACGATCAAGACGTGCATTAGGAAGCGCCACTGATCTAGCAAAAATCATTTTCTCCTCTGCGTGTCCCCCAACGGACCTGAATAACCCATCCTGAGATATGCCCCATCACGAAAAGGAGCGACCAACTCCGTTGGGTCATCCCTAGTTTCTTCTCCAAACTGCAAAGCCAACCGTATATCTTCTGAAGAGAACTGCACAACGTGACCATTTACGGTTGCTCGCATCACCGGTGGATCAACCCGGCAATCATACTCTACCGACTGCCAAAAGTCTTCAATGTTAGGTAGTGATATAGGCAGGGTATTCGTGATCGCATGGAAGATCCTTGAGCGCAGGAGAAATGTGATTATCTCCCTGTAGTCCTCCACGCCACTTGCGTCTAGATCTAACATGATGTACTGGTTATGCGCTGGAAAGAACTGTCTTTGATCATTACCGTCATCACCACCAGCACCGCCAACAGCAGCCATATCTGCACTAAACAAACCAAGTTAGATAACTGTTAATCAACTCACAAGTTCGCGTTATACCATGAGCGAAGTTGTGATTAAAACTGTATAGGCGAACTTAAAGGTGAGGCGAAGTTGGGAACAACTTCGCTTCATCTGTAACTTCGTCTAAATAACTGTTAAACAAATTGGTTTAGGCGAAGTTGAAGATAACTTCGCCTTATCACAACATCGCCTCAGGCGAAGATAAGTGTTAGGCGAAATTAAGCTTCAGGCGAAGTTGTGGAAAACTTCGCCTCAAGCGAAATTAAGCCCCAGGCGAAGTTGCGGATAACTTCGCCTAAACCCTAACTTCTCCTGAATCTGAAACGGCGACTGTTCAGATTCAAAGGCCAAGATCCGATGATTTCGCAACGATTTGACTATCCAGGAGTGAAGAACAACACATAATAATGGTTTTAAGACGAAAAGCTCGTCCATGAACACGTATTACAATGTCGAAAAACTAGGTTTTGAAGGTCCGATGACCCGAGGTCTCGAACCGGGTAAAAACTATAAAGAACGAGTATGTTTATGAAGGATATCGACAACACATACCCTCAATGAATAATAGAAACTGGAATCAAAGATCGAAATCGGAAAGGAAATCAAGTTCGCCGGAAAATACGGTCTGATTATAAGTTCGCCGTAGGTTGTAAATAATGAATTTTTTTACACTGTTTGACTTCTTATATAGGGCCAGAGTTGATCAGGCGAAGTTACGCTTAACTTCGCCTAGGCGAAGTTAGGCACAAGTTCGCCTGATTCAACAACTTCGCCTGTAATTTCAGAATCAACCCTTTAAGTTTGAACAATTTTCAATTAACATTAGAATCTTCTAAAAAGAGTTAAACAAATATGATCATGACCCAGTAACCAGCTATAAAATAATATAACTACAAAAATAGAAAAACTTATAAAAATTTAACGAAATAAGGGATCAAATTTCAGTCTAGTCAGGGACCACTACGTTTTAGAAAAGATCCTAACAGGAATCATACTAACTACGTGACTGTCACATAGATCCGTGTTTAGCTGTATTATGACATATAGAGACAGGTTGTAAGCAGGTAATATACTTAAGATGGTTTTCATCGTTTCTGTGATACGAGTTATGTTCAATTAATCCTTAAAATTTAAGTGGGCAACAACTCAGAAATATTGATGCCTCCTATCTATCCTCAACGCGTATTTGGCTTTCCCCAAGTCACCCCGAATTGACTTCGACCCATAGTGTCTGATTAACTTGTATGTATTCTTCTTCTGTTTCCCGTTCTTCATCTTGCTCTAAGATAGAGAAGTCTTGAATTTATGATCACTAATATGTTACAATAATTTTTTTTTTTTTTTTTTTTTTTTTTTAACATAGACTTCAAAGTAGAATTTTACTGCAAGTCCCGAATCTGGATCACTGCAGTGTCTTGAAACGCTTTCTTCACGGGAATCAGAACACACATGGGCTCGTGTATGACTGGGTAATCGCTTTTCTGCCTATCATTCGAAAAGATATATATGAAGACACGCAAAACTCTTAAGGAGTTTCCACGTAAAATCAAGTAAAATTAGTTTGTATCACATCTACTTTTACGCACCATATAAAGTTACCATGACATACAATGATTGTCCTAAAGCCTTTTAAGCCTAATAACTTCACCAGCTAAGCACACACAATCCGTATATATATCATTTTCCAAGGTTGGATCAAGTTTCTGTTAAACATAGCAAAGAACTTCTTACGAAGTATTAGACTTGAAAAGTAATTTCATTTCCCTTTAAAATATTTTGATTTCAATCGCCCCGATCACGTCAAAGTATTCAGGTAAACGGCAATCCTGAAGATCCAATGGATCAACTGGACCGACCACATACAAGTATGTGTCCTTCTCACTAAGAATGACCGACTAATTTTCAGCGACTAAAAGAACACACATCATAACTGCCCCGGTCACTTTCAGTCTTCTGGTTAATGGCGATCCTCATTCTCTAAGTAGAGACGAGGACCAAAACATATCCGAGGATATGTCCATCAAAATGAGGTAACCGACTAATTTTAAGCAATAATGATTTTTTTTTTTTTTTTTAAATAAACACAAAGACATGGTTACTCGGGATTGATCATCCCGTTCAGCTCAATTAGGTTTTGAAATCTGGATTTATCAAATGCTTTTGTAAACAAATCAGCAAAATTTTCCAGTGTATCAACTTTTTCGATCTTGATCAGTTTCTTCTCAGCACAATCCCGTATGAAGTGATGACGAATGTCAATATGCTTAGTTTTACTATGTTTCACGGGATTGTTAATTACTGAGATGGCTGCAGTGTTATCAATTAAAATAGGAGTGAGTAAGAAATTCAGACCATAGTCGCGCAATTGTTGCTGAATCCACAAAACCTGTGAACAGCAGTTGGATGCTGCCATATATTCAGCTTCGCATGTTGAGATTGCAACTGACGTCTGTTTCTTGCACTGCCAGGAAACTAATCTTCCACCGAGAAACTGACATCCTCCTGTTGTCGACTTCCGACTCTGATTGCACCCTCCATAATCAGAATCAGTATACGCAACCAGTTCCACGTCTCCTCCCTTCGGGTACCACAACCCCAGCTTCGGCTTGCCCTTGAGATACCGTAGTATCCTCTTTGCACCTTTCAAATGAGATTCTTTCGGATTTTCCTGAAAACGTGCACAAAGACAAACAGCAAACATTATATCAGGCCTAGAAGCAGTTAAATACATTAATGAACCTATTATCGCCCGATACAGAGTTGGGTCCACATCTGCGTCACCATCTGATTCAGCGCCCAATTTGTGATTGACGCAGATTGGAGTGTCATATGGAGAACTGTCCTCCATCTTGAATCTCTTGAGCACATCATGAACGTACTTCGTCTGATGAATGAACATCCCGTCCTTCTTCTGATCAACCTGCAATCCTAGAAAGAAAGTTAGTTCACCCATAGCACTCATCTCGAACCTCTTCTTCATGACAGCCTCAAAATCCTGACACATGGATATTCTTGATGCAGCAAATATGATGTCATCCACGTAGACTTGAACTAGTAGGAAGTCGCTTCCTTCTCTTTTCACAAACAACGTACTGTCGATCAAACCTCTTTCAAAACCATTTTCCAGCAAGTAGTCTGATAACGTTGAATACCAGGCACGAGGTGCCTGATGTAATCCATACAGCGCCTTGCTCAACTTGTATACGTGATCAGGAAAGTCTGGGTCAGGAAAACCCGGAGGTTGCTCAACATACACAACCTCATCAACTTTCCCATTTAGGAACGCGCTCTTCACGTCCAACTGAAATACCTTCATCTTTTTAAAAGAAGCAAATGCCAAAAACAATCTAATCGCCTCCAACCGGGCGACAGGAGCGAACACCTCATTGTAATCAATACCCTCTTGCTGATTAAAACCTTTAACAACCAGCCTCGCCTTATTTCTTATGATAATCCCCTTATCATCTCTCTTGCACTTGAACACCCATTTTGTGCCTATAGCATGCACATTCTTTGGTTTTTCAACCAAAGTCCAAACTTCCATCTTCTCGAATTGAACCAACTCTTCTTGCATGGCCTCGACCCACGAGCTGTCCTTTAAAGCCATTTGATAATTCTTTGGTTCAATCTGGCTTATAAAGCAGGAGTACAAACATTCGTTCAGTATACCCGTTTCCTTAATGCTTGTATAAACACAGGTGTGCTCATTCAAGCTTTTTCTGGTTTGTACACCGGTGGACACATCACCTAGAATATTCTCCAAAGGGTGATCTCTGTGTATTCTCGTGGTCGGAACAGAACCGACATGCAAATTATCTTCCAAATTTGAAGAGATCTCATCAATGGTTGTTTCTGGCTGAGAGTGAAAAGGAGTAATAAATTCATCTTCAGTCGAGGCAGTAGGGGTACCGATAGTGTTTGATGTGGAAGGTTGAGATTTCTCAATCAGCTGTCGTTGCAATAGATTCTCTTCCTCATCAAGTATCATCTTCGTCACAGCTCTTTCGTCTTCTTCAGAAATTTCCAAATCAGGTACGTTAAACGACTTAAAAAGCTTAACATAGTCGAAAAGCTCAGCAGGTCCATTGCTTGGTTTTGGCGATTGGTAACTAGTAATGTCGGTGTTACAAACTACCTCCACCTTGCAAGTCGACGTATTGAAGACCCGTCTGTTGGGAGTCCCAACAACATAACCGACTAGGATTCCCTCATCGGCTACTTCACCAAATTTCGAATTAGTCTTCAGAATCGAACAAGGAGACCCGAATGGTTCAAGACCGCACAAGTTGGGCTTCCTTCCATGCATAAGCTCGTAACATGTTTTTCCAAGTCTCTTAACGGTTAACACCCTATTCAGAACATAGCAGGCTGTAGCAACTGCTTCAGCCCAGAACATCACAGGAAGCTTCGAGTCTGCCAGCATAGTTCTGGCTCCTTCAATTAACGTTCGGTTCTTCCTTTCAGCCACTCCATTCTGTTGCGGAGTATACGGAGCGCTGTATTGATGTTCAATTCCTTTCTGAAGACAGAAGATTTCCATTTCAAAGTTCTTGAACTCTGTCCCATTGTCACTTCTGATGTATTTAACTGATTTACTCATGACGTTCTCAACCTTAGTAATTAGATTCTTCACCATTTGAGCCGTCTCATCTTTAGATTTCAGAAAATATACCCACGAATATCGCGAGTAGTCATCAGTGATCACCAAGCAGTAAGAAGTACCTCCTAGACTTTTTACATTCACGGGACCGAAGAGATCCATATGAAGTAGTTCTAGAGTACCGGCAATTGAATTGATCTTCTTGGTGAGATGGGATTTCTTGTGTTGTTTTCCCTTCTTGCATGCTATGCATTTGTCTTCAAAGTTAAAACTTTTTAAGGGAACGCCCATCACAAGCCCATTCTTGACAATGAAGTTCATCTTCCGAAGATGAATGTGTCCCATTCTCCTGTGCCATAATTCTGATTCTGATTCGCTTGCTTTTGTCATTAAACAAGATTCTCCGGTGGCCATTTCAGTAGACCTCATATCCATCACATATGTATTCGTTTCACGTGGAGCTTTCATAACTATCCATTCGTCTGGTATCTGAAAACCAGGCTTTAATACGATCGCTTCGTTCTTCGTGAAATGGACAGTGTAATCTTTATCACAAATCTGCGACACACTCAGCAGATTGTGCTTTAATTCCTCCACAAAATTCACATTCTCAAGTGTCATCCTTCCATTTGACACTGTTCCTCTACCAGTAATCCTTCCTCCGCTTTCACCAGCAAAACTAACTCTCGCTCCCTGAACAGGTTTTAAGTCGTGCAACAAGTGTTTGTTGCCCGTCATGTGCCGGGAACAGCCGCTATCTACAATCCAAAGATTGTTGGCAGCCCTGTTCAACTGTTCCTGAACAATAAAACAAAGAATTAGAATCTTGGGACCCAAGACCAATTGGTCTTGGATCGATACGTCCCGTACCCTGGCTTTCTCAAGTTAGCATCAGGATAATTCCTGTAAGTCCTGTTAGGAAATCTCCTTGCAGATGGAGTGTAATGCCTTCCAAACCTATGTGAATTGAAAGTGTTATATCTTGTGGTTTGGTTGAAAAGCTGAGGTTTGTTTTTATGAAAACTTGAAGTAGTTACATTTTGGCATTTTGAAAAGTTTTCATTTTTTGCAGTATCAAAATGATGCTTATGCTCAGTTTTATTTGGCTTCACGCCTCTGAATCTCGGCTTCAGAGGGCAATCTGCAACTAGATGTCCTAATTTGTTACATCTAAAGCAACACCTACTCTCTATTTTCTTGTCGAATGTTGTTTTGGATGTAGAGGCAGTGTTACCAGCCGTTCGTCTCACATAAGGTGGGACGTACGGGTTAAGTGGAGTACTCTTTTCAGAGGTTTTATTTTTATCTCCACTAGTGGGTATTACTACCTTCTCTTTCGTCTTACCTGATTCGGACAACTTATCCGAATCCGATGAGACTGGACTCGAAACAGAAATACTAGAAACAGGCGAACTCGTTTCGCCACAGCTAACAATTGGTTCTACACTTGTAATCTTGATTGGAGTTGTCTTTGGAACTTCGAAATCAACAGATTTCTGAACACTCGGATTATAAGTATAGTTGTGGTTAAAAGGTGGTGGAACCTCGTGATAACCAATTCCTCCCCTCTTCGCAGAGGTACCTTGATCACTAACGAGGTGATCAAGAATTGCCGAGGAATTCCTGAACTGCTCAAGTTTGCGATTCAGTTCCACCACTTTTACCTGGTGGTCAGCAATCTGTTTTTCCCGATCAGCAATCAATTTAGTCTTTTCCTCTAAAACTACATAACTAAGATCAATTATTTCGATTTTCTCAGCAAGTTTTGTTTTTAAGCTTTGAATGTCTTTTTCACACGCTTTTATTTTGATTTTATAACTGTTTTCTCTTGCTTTCGTAAAATGGTGATCTTCTTTAATTGTTTTAAAATCAGCATCTAAACGAACGTACTGATCAGTTATCGTTGTAAGTTGCTCAGACAAATTCTCACAACTAGTACAAATATTCTTAGTACTTACCTCGGAGCGATTATCCTTGTCATCTGCCATGAAAGCGGTTTCTTCTTCAGTAGCTTTCTCATTTCCATCAACCTTCTCACATTCTTCAACCTCAGCCTCAGCCATGTTCGCCTGCTCACCAGATTCATTTGAATGCAGGTTCCAGTTGTATTCACCTGCCTCTCTGGTCAACATGGCATTAATCTCTCTATTAACTCCAGAGTGTTGTGTAGGCCGACCTTGTCCACGTTCAACTCTTTCATTTCTGCATTCTTTGGCAAAGTGCCCGTATTGCTGACAATTATAGCACCTTACCTTAGATTTGTCGAATCCAGGCCTACCACCAACAAACTTTCTCCCAGTTTTCTTCATAAACCGTTTTACTCGCCTCACAATCATTGCCATTTGCCATTGCAAATCCATCTCCTCCAGATCATCAGCATCGATCTGGTCATAATCCTCATCCAGAACAGCAGGGTCCACAATCTTCCCCTGGATGTAGTTTTCGTAGGAAGCAATAAATGATGCATAGACTGCAAACTGCTCTTCAGCAGATTTTACACTCATAGGCATCTTGGAATAATTATTGCTTGAGGCATTTGCAGAGAAACCACTTGTGGATGCTTGAGGCTTTGAAGTACTTGATCCTCCAGCAACGAAACAGACATCACCGTTCAAGTTTACAGAAACGTTTCCTTCATGAGAAGAGTCAGAACCTGACTCCCCTTTTGAGTAATAAGCAGCTGATTCAGGCCTCGAACTTGAGCCTGAGTTAACTTTTGCACCATACATACCAGGGTCTTGTATCTGATCTGTTGGTGTTTCTTTTCGAACCATATTAAGCTCATAAGTTCTGAGCTTGTTTACTGCCGTTTCCAAATCATAATTAGGAAAGTCTCTGTCTTCCCTCATAAGAACGGTGTACATTTCCCACTTCGGTGGGAGAGCATCGAGAAGTTTTTCAACGATCTCTTCTTCTCGGTAAGCAATCGAATAATTGTTAAGCTCTGTCATTAGATGATAGTATCTGGTGATAATATCATCCAGTGATTCGTTCTTCAAATATTTGAAAACGGAGAACTGGGTCTTTAAAAGTTTGATCTTTGATGCACGGATACCCACGTTCCCCTCGAATCTATTTTCAAGAGCATCCCAAAGCTCTCTCGCAGAAGTGTACTTTCGGAACGTATGGAGAACCTCTTGAGGAAGTGCCATTGTTATAGCAGCATGGGCCTTGCTCTCGGCCTCATACATTTTCTTTTCTTCGTCCTCCATTTTGCTATACTTCTTAACCACATCACGACCTTCGTATTGCATAGTTGGAGGGATATATCCATCCTGGATGCACACCCACATTTTTGCATCCTGATATTTAATGTATTGGATGAATCTGTCCTTCCATGCCACGAAGTCAGTTCCTTTCATCAACCTCGGGGCCTTAGTGGCTGACCCCGCTTCTACTTCCATTTTGACTAAATCGGAGATGTTAATTGACGACATCTTTGCGAAAACCCGAAAACCCGAAAATTAAAAAAAAAATCTTCCAAACAGTACAGTAGGCGAAGTTAAGAATAACTTCGCTTGAAAGTTAACTTCGCTGGAAAGTGTAACTTCGCTGGGCCTTAAATTCGCTTGACTGGGCGAAGTTAAGAATAACTTCGCTTAGGATGAGCGAACTTAGGAGGTAAGCGAACTTGGGAGGTAAGCGAAGTTGAGGATAACTTCGCTTAGGCGAACTTAGGAGGTAGGCGAAGTTGTGGTTAACTTCGCTTAATCCTTATATCTTCGCCGAAACCCTACTTCCAGTGACGGCAACTTCGCCTGAAGAACGGTAACTTCGCCCGATGAACAAGGAAACTGTTCAGATCTGATTTCGTCAATCTAGCAGTTTCCGATCGATGTTATGGCTTGCAAATGACTGTCAAACACGAGTAAAACACAATCCCAATAAAAACACGTCCCGCGAATAGGTCAAACGAGACGTTTTCTACACCCGCGTGAAATCCCGAACCTCACAATCGAGCCGATGGCTCTGATACCAATTGTAGGTTCCTGGACGGATCGTACATGGGATGTCGCTATCTGCGCAGGTGCGGAATCCCTGCGTAGGTAGATACGAGTGCAGAATATGTATAAATCAAACACACGAGCAATGAACGAACACGTTATATTGATAACCGTACCCGTGACTCGAGGTCACTATTACAGACTCTAAAACACGTGAAATGATCTCACCCTGAAACTCACTCGAAACGGCTAACCCTAAGTCTCTCACTAAACTGTTACGGTGAACAGTTTAAATAAGCACGACAACTTCGCCTCAGGCGAAGTTGTCTATAACTTCGCTTGTTCAACAAGTTCGCCTGAGCGAACTTGTTGACAACTTCGCTTGTTTGACAAGTTCGCCTAAGCGAACTTGTTGACAACTTCGCACATACAAAAACATAAACATAATCATAAACATAATTACATTACAGACTCGATTACAAATGCTAGACTATGAACTACTGACACACATGTACCAACAAAGAGTTGCTCAGTGATACCTCCGATTGCCAGAGACTCCTGATTGAAACGAGTTATGTAGTCTTCAATCATTTCATCATACTTGCGCACGCAGTGCATGATGTCGTCAGGGTCGCACGTGTGTCTGCGCTGCTGTACGAAGTGGGCTTGGAATTTTTCCAACAGTTCCTCGAACCCATCGATTTGCCCAGTCGGCAAGCTCTTGAACCAGACACGCGCCGCGCCCGTGAGGCAGCGAGCAAACATGTGACACCATGTTGGCATCGTCCAGCTTTCTAGGTTTCCAGTGTTGTAAAAACCTTGTAAGAAATCGTCTGGATCTGTTGTGCCGTCATATTTGCCCAAACCACTTGGCATCTTCGTTTTGTGCTGAATAGGGGCCTTCGCGATGCGCTCGGTGAACTTTGAATGTTTCACCAAGATGGCTGGTCTGTACGGTGTGGTTACGTCCACTTGCCCTCTAACTGGTGGGCTGTACGGTATGTGCAGATCCAGATCGGCTTTGGCTCCAGGCGCCATGTTTACGTGCGCGCGGAGCTGTGAGCCTCCTGTATGAGTATCTCGCGTCTTCCTCATGCTGTGCACTTCTTCATCACTGAACTCAGTGTGTGCAGTGTGAACAGAGCGACCATCTTCCGGCTCGCGCGCCCTTTTTGTTCCATGAACGTTTTGCTTGTCAAACGCTAGCCGTTGTGTTAAGTCGGCTGAATTTTTGTGTTTGACCATCTCATTGTACTTGTCCATTAGACGTCGTTGCTCGTTTATGAGCCATTCTTTGGGTCACTGGTTTCATCTTCTGGACCCATAGGTCCTTTTTGTTTCGCGCCGGCAAGATTTTGTAACGTGAGATCGTCTGGAGAAGTTTCAGTCTGGCCATGAGGAGTTGTGATGAAGGGACGGTTACTGGTGGCGCGCGTAGAATCACGCGGCACCCTCAGAAACTGCTGTCCCTCATTAACATCCTCACGTTCAATATCCTCCAGAACTTGATCAACGTTACGAACGCCAGAAACCATGGTGAAAATTTGTTTTTGTAGAGATCTGAAGAGATCTTTTTGCCGTTGTAACAGTGGATGGCGCCAATGAAGAGACGTGGATCGACTCACTGGTAGACGATCTACTTTCCTCGGGTGTGATTACGCTATTTCACCGATGGTTCTCTTGGATCTGGACTCTTCCACCTACAAAATGAACAGCACCGTAAACTTACCCCTCAGAAAGGGACAGAGGGGTCCTCTTTGGGGTAACCCTCCGGTGTGAGAATAAGTATTTGTAGGAGAAGATAATGATATGAGAGTAAGGAAATGGAATGTATTGCTTAATAGCTGAATACTCTGTAATTGTGTGTAATTGGATGATATTGTGTGTCTCTCCTTGTGGAGTTGATGCTGTATTTATAGTGCTAGGGTTTCCCATGATTGGGCTCAGACCCAATTAGGGCCTTGTTGGCCTCCTCCAATTGCTTTGCGCCACGTGTCCTCTGGGACACCTGGTGCTTTTTCATTGGTTATAATCACGTGGTAGCACATGGGTTTTGCTGAGTTGTCCACCTTTCATTGGCAGCTGTCAACATCAGCATATTCTTATTCCTTAAAAAGATACCTTCTGGAATGTTGTCTGACGTGCACAATCAAGGTTGCCCTAATCCTGATTTGGATAAGGACAAGGTTGATTACGTGCATGTGTGATACGCGCCTATCCTGAGGATGCGCGAGGTCTTCTCTTTATTCTCACGCGCAGATGTTTCATGCGCAGATGTAATATGCACGAGCATGTGATATGCGCCACGCGCGGATGCGCCACGCGCATATGTGATATGCGTGAGCATATGTGATGCGTGAGCATATGTGATGCGTGAGCATATGTGATGCCTGAGCATATGATGCCTGAGTATATGATGCCTGAGCATGTGATGCATGAGCATATGTGATGCCTGAGCATCTGTGGTGCCTGAGCATATGATGCCTGAGCATGTGATGCATGAGCATATGTGATATGCGTGAGCATATGTGATATGCGCCATGCGCGTAGGTTTTGGCTTTGTGCCTTCATAATGTCTTGATTTAAAGCCTCTTGTCCATATCTTGTGGGTTGACCCGCCTCGCTCGTTGTTGAGGCGGGTACATACCTCTTCAAGAACCATGGAGCAGACGTGGGTTGGTACGAGGTAGTACAAACATGGGTTTCTTGGTTAACTCATCGAAGTGGACAACAAGTAGAGATAGAGATAGAACGACGGAGGAGAGGAGTAGACCCCAACGCCTGGTGGTCGTTTGGTTAATTACCATTGGTGCTGCTGACTTATGGGAGGCCATAATATAGAGATAAGTCACAAGCTTTGTAATACTAATAGAAATAGTAGGTGTGGTATGGTGTCATTTACCTCTTGTCTTGTCTTGTCTTGTCTTGTCTTGTCTTGTCTTGTCTTGTGTACAAGAGACCTAGCTAGCTACATTTATTTATTTGAGTAACGTAAGAGATCAAGAGTTTATTCACTATTTTAACTTTAATTTTATCTCTAGTAAACTACCGTAGCTAATAAACTAATAACTAGTATTTTACTCAGCTCGTTGCGCCGGGCATGTTGGTAAAACTTGGGTGTTGGTAAAACCCAAGCATTGGGGTCTCTGCTTTGAGACGGTAAGTCTACACAAATTCGATTAGTTTTGGTTATCTGCGTTATGGCATTATAACTAAAACGAAAACAATTTAAAAACTAAGGTGGACCAACGGGGTGTCGTCGGTCACTAAAGCTCGGGCTTTGGTAAAAACCCGAGTGTTGTCGATCTCGGGCGATGAGTGTACACAAATTCGGTCGCTCTCAGTCATGTTCGTTACGATACTGGAACTAAAAAAACAAAAATAAAATTGGTATCCTGTCAATTTTCGTTACTGTGCCGATGCTAAAACAAAATGCGGTGATTGCACGCAAACTCGGTCGGTTTTAATTAACGACACAACTATCCGGTCCACGTTAAAGTTAATGTTGAAAGACAAACCATTCTATCATATACAAAAACATAAATAACACAATTAAAAAAATAAAAGAATGGCTTGTTACAACTAGGATTCAAACTTGGGTTGTAAACTAACACAAGGAGTTTCACTTGCCAACACGACCACCCAACCAACACCAACACATGTGCTATTTTTCAAAACCATTAATACATATACAAAAACAAAACAAAAAAAACTACTTTTATGGCACCAAAGTTCTCATTTATACTAATTAGATAATATGCTCGCCAACATTAAATATATGAGGGAAAAAGTTTTGAAGATATATAAATTATGTAGGTTTTCTTTTTCATCCAAATTATCTATAGAGAAGTAAAGTAGAAGGTTGGTGTCGCAAGGTCCTGATTGGGCCAAGTGGCACCACCTTAACGATCCAAACTTTTTATTTTATTTTTTTTTGTTTTATAGGTTAAATGTTATTTCTTTTTGTTTTTTTTTTCTAGATTCGTAACGAGTGTTTTGTTTTTTGTATTACCGAATTTGTGTCGTATCACCGTCACAGCGTCTGGGACTGACAATACTCGGGTTTTACCGACTCACCTTTTTGTCTAGACTCGTAGCAAACGTTTTATTTTTTGTATTACTGAATTTGTGTTGACTCACCACCATAACGCCCAAGACTGATGATAACCGTCGTTTGAGTCATGCAAAAACCTAATTAACCTAAGCAGCTAGGGTAAGTCAGGTATCGTATCCACCAGGAGTATGTGGTTAGTGTGAAGTGAAATCAATTTCTAAACTTATGAAGTAATTCAATTAAAGTGCTGATCACACTAGCAATTGGTTTATATGTTGTAACAAGCAAGCAAGTAATCACGTGTTCAATCAATTAACAAAGACAAATCACACCCGGGAATCCAAGTAATTAACCTAACAACAAACTCATGCAATTTAACAGATTAACAATCACTGATTAACACCGATTGACTAACTAGACAAACCTTAGGCATCAACGCTTACTAACACACGGCACTGGTTATCAAACAGTCCCTGCCAGTGTGACTCAACTAAGGGAAAGCGTATGCTTCATCACATTCAACTAGTCAAAACAATCCTATAAGCAATTATCATAGCAACTGGCACAATAATCGCTCTGATAGAAATAAACCTAAACCGACTGAGTGCACAATAATACTAGACATCAATACTCATAGATTAAACAAAGATCATTACAATCAATTCATTCTAAATACATGAGAAAAACTGAAATATACAATACTCTACATCCCGGGTATGACTCGAAGAAACTAGCCGCGCATCGGCATCTCTCGGGCCACGGTTATGATCTGGTAGGCCATGTAGGACACTTAGAGATGATTGGGGATGATCGGGACTTGTTCTTCTGCTCTGGAAATCGCCTGGAAGGTGAATAATGGCGTCTACGGTCGTCGAAACGAATATAACATGCAAACCCTAACTTTCCCGTCTGTGCGGACCATCGCGCTACGCGATGGACCAAAAGTCAAAGCATCATTAAATCAAGAGCATCGCGTAGCGCGATGCCCTGCCTCCCACACCGATCGCGCTACGCGATGGGTCACTTCAGTCAGCAAGTCCACATGAGTGCCTCGGTAAGCGTGCTGGACATCCCGGGTCTTCATTCCATGCTCGTACAGGTCCAAATTAAGCGCGTTAAGTACCTGTGACCTGAAACACAATAAACATGTATGAAGTACCATAGTTCCTAAACTAAACGAGTAAAACGGGTAAGTTAACACACATAAATATGTACAAATAAACCGAACATCACATCCCCACACTTATCTTTTGCTTGCCCTCAAGCAAAACTCTAAAGTAAATATTAACCGCCATCATTGGTCAACCAATTATCACCATTAATAAGGTCATACCCAGTTTCCCAGACTGACACTTTCTGGATTGACAACCCACAAATAAAGTTAATGCTACCATAAAACTATTGAATCGCCCAGACAAGTGTACGTTGTTTCCGGTTAAAGCATACATGTTCACACCCCTCACACTATCAACACTCCTCTCGGTTTAATATCTGGACTGACAAAAGATGTGCCAGTATATGTCTCTGCCCTTAATATACCTAATATGAGTTACAACTTAATATGCTTGCAGGTCAGTCTTATCTCCACCCATTAACCACCGGTTGCATAAAGACTCAGACTAGGGTTTTGCTGAGGCTTAGGTTTGGGTGCGGATTAGGCTTATTTAGTGACTCAGATGGATGAAACCCAGTTAAACAAACCAATATACAGACTCACGAATACAAACGAACTAATTACATAATCAACTGCTATTTACAACTGAAATACTAACTGAAACTTATTTTTGTCTTTTTCCTGATTTTTCAAATTTTTTTTTTTTTGCATCAATACTAACTGACATGACTGATAATTACAACTCAGAACTTAACAATTTTACAACTCGTCTGACTAAGTACAACTCGATATATATACAACTCGATAACGAACTGGATTTCATCACACGGGTAAAAATAACATAAAGGCCAAGGCTGAAATGGTGTGTAATGTTCAGTTTAACAAACGAAAAGGAATAAGGTCCAAACGGGCTCCTAGGGGAGAATGTCGGGTAAGGAATTTATTTAGTGAGGAAAATATGTACGGAATGGGTTTTCTAAAGTCCTAATCTCCATACAGGTGGTGGTATAAAGATCTCGAAAAGAATGTGACAAGCAAGTTCTAATTCTGTAAAACATACTGGTTTCCCTCAATAAATGACAAGACATGTTTTATAACTATTATATAATATGTGTATTAAGTATAGGGGCTAATCTCACAATATGTCTGGAAATATGGGCTGCCGATATGAAACATGTATACCCGTCCCCTTGACTCATTATCCCGGCCTAAGCGATTCCATCTTCAAACTTCTCATTTTTAAAAACATTTGTCGGGAAAACTATCGAGAAGCTGAAAAACCAACCATGACCAAAACCCTCTAACTTGGCATTAATAGCAATAAGTGACAGTTAATAACTTAAGTTTCTGAATACTGTTCGAGATACTATCGGGCTAAAAATTTTCAATTGTCCCCCATCCCCATACTTGAGGTTGACATTGTCCTCAATGTTAAAATAATCATAAAACAATTAATAATCATTTGGGGGAAGGGGTTGAACTGACAGTTGTACTACTTAAAAACCTAGGGAATAAATGTGATGAACTACAGCAAATATACAATTACAATTCTAAAAACTAAAATAAAAATAACAAAATAGTTTATGAAACCGAAATCACTTGATAATAAAGACAATGCAATGCGAAACTCGGCCCACAACTCTCAACACACTCGTGACACATGTCTCCATCACTAACCAATTCTATTTAACCAAATCTGCACAACTCTCGAGACATGTATAAGCAACCACTCACAAGTATAAGACTTAGGTCTTACGAGAGTTAAAATTATTATTATATTATAAAATCATTATTGAGCCAAGTTAGTCACTTTCATAAAAAATTTTGTTAATTATTTAAAAATAATAAAAGACCTAACTCACTTTCGTAGGAATCACGATTGCATTTAGCGTATGCAACAAGCCCTTTAAACCCCCCGGTAGCCCGGGTGGACGAGTGAGGTCTCGTGAGGGTTTATAGTGAACACACCCACAAAGTTCCAAAGCAACACAGACAAACATACAAAGATATACAAATATACAAATCACATACAGCAGACAAACATCACAAGATATATACAAATGTTACCCAACCGGTTACCCATACATGTTTCCCAAATATAATTTAATAAAATATACAGACCATATAGATGGAAACAAAAAACATAGAAAACAAACAAAAACGGCAACCGGCGTCTGCTGCCAACTAATCTCCTCCCGCGGGGTTAGGCTGATCAGCTGCCTGACCCGACCTCGACACCTCCGCCTGATCTCCAGCCTGCTGATGTGTCTGTAAAGATGCTGGGATCGGTACCTACAGATGAGTGAATAGTATGCGGAAATACTCGTCCTGGCGGGCCATGTGGGCCCGCATCTCCATCTGCTGCTGATGTATACTCTCTAGTGTGACTGGCGGCTGTGGTGGCTGGCGTAGAGGGTGCTTCTGCTAAGGTCTCATGATATGGGGGACATGGATGGGCTGTCGGTGAGTCGGAATACCCATCTGAATCACGACAGCCGCGTCTGTCCCCGGAGGTGGTGGTGCCTGAGGACCTTGTCGGACCGGTACGAGCGTAGGTGGATCATGAAGCTCACACGCCCGGAGGGCGTCCTCCAAATCATATGGGGCCGTAGCAGGCCCTCGGGTAAAATAATCAATCGAATAACGGTCAAATACCCCGAGGCGCTCTGCTAGGCGAGTAATATATGGCCCCATAGCCAGCTGGGCTGACCGGCCCTACCAACTACGGCTCCGGGAGAACGACGCGAGAAGCAGCGTTGCTATATTGGCCTCCCGGCCCGTGATCATCAATAGCAGTGCAAAAAGATCAATGTTGCTGCACTTATCGTGGCCCGAATGACGACCCACGATAGAGCAAGCAACTATGCAGTGAAGGTAACGGTGGATGGGGTCCCGAATGGATGACTCGACCACGGTGCTCGATTGGGCCCCGTCCGTTATCGTGGCCCAAAACTGGCCCAACTGGGCCTCGGTCAGTCAAAACTCCCGGTCAGTCTGCAACCGAAGAGTATAACCCCGGACGCTCATAAGAAACGCCAGGGTCAGCACCTCCTCTACGGTGTAGTAGCCAATGGCGAGGGCAAACTGAGGAACCGACATCTTAAATGTCTGCCATCCCAAGGCAAATGATACCGCATGTGACTCGGAGAAATCGGCGGGTACGTGTCTGAAAGTAGAAAAGAACTCACGTGTGAGCTCGACGTACTGTGCTGAGTCACAAGTGAGGACCTGGACCCACCGATCACTTAACATGGCCCGGACGGCCTCCTCACGGCCCACTGCAGCAAGCAGGGGCCAGTCGATCGTCCGGTGTCGGAAGAGCTGCATCGCCGCGAAGCGACAATACGCGGTCTGCTCCTCCGACAACGGAGCGAATCGCAGAATGATGTGAGGGAAAAGGCGGCCGTCCCCCACGATCGCCTCCTGATCCGTATCAGAAGTGATCGGGATCTCGTCCCCATCGTACCTGATGACCCGTGGTGGGCGCACCACGGGCTGCGGGGGCTCTGGTGTACCTCTCGGCCTGGCTATGGGACCACGTCGTCTCGCGCCTGCTGATCTCTAGCGCTTGCGCCCGGCGGTGCCAGAAGAGGGTCCTAGAACATCTGACATACTGCATGACAGAGATAAAAATCAATATAAGATACGAAAAACAAAAAAAATCGGGGTGCCCTATATACAGATAAGCTAAACCAGGTGTCTCCGCCCGAATGGAGATTGAGTAAAGGCGGATAACCTAAAGACGATTAACACTCAAAAATCCCGAAACACGCAACACACGACTCGACTCGAACAAAACTGACTCAAATGACATGAAAACAGACACACTGACTAATGTCTCAAAAAACGTGCAACACGACAAACATAATCGGGATTCACAGAATTGGTTGAATCGGGTCTCGAGATCCATTTATGGTATTATAATATTATATTAATAATAAAATATATGTAAATTATTACAATATTAAGTTTAATGATATTATTATTAGTAATAAAATTTTATAAAATTATTAATATTATAATAGTAAATTAACATATTATTAGTAGTATTAATTAAATTTTATTAATTAAAAGTTTTATAATTGGTTATTAGAAAAATTATTATATTAAAAATTGTTATACTTTTTAAAATTTTAGTATTATTATTATTAATTAAAACAAAGTATGTGATATTATATATATTAAAATATTAGATTTGAGTTTTTATAGTCTTTATATTAAAGTAATATTATAATATTAATGTATATTAAAATAATATTAAAATTTTTAAATTTTTATTATTCTTTATTTATTTTACTTTTATTATTATTATTATCAATTTTTGAATTAAGGAATTCGACTCGGTACCCGAACATTTAAACATAACCCGAGCCAAACTCCAATCCCGCCAACACTCAAAATTACCAAAAACTCGGCAACACAAATCCAAAAACATCACAACCAATTTCTCGAGCAAAACCCCTTAACAAATCAAACTCAACCATACTCGCTAACAATTTAAACATAAATACGGTTCAAGAGAACCACAAATTATCAATAAACCACACTCGACGGAAATGACTAACACATTGCTAACGATTTAATCAAATACACAAGTTGAGTACACGATAGCCAAAGTAACAAACCGACACAACTAGAATTCCGACAACACAAAATAATAACAAAGTAATTAGCAAACCTCGATGTCGGAAAACAGTGAGATGAATGTCGGACGATAGACGGTGACGGAGATGTTAAGTGGTAGCAGTGATGGACGGTGAGAGTGGTGGTGGTGGCGCACAGTGGCGGTAGGTGATTGGTGGTGATGATGAATGGTGGTAGTGGAAGCTATTATGGTGATTGTGGTGGTGGTTGTCCGGAGAGAGAGACGAGGAGAGAGAGAGAGAGAGAGAGAGGAGGTGGCGATGAAGCGGTGATGGCGGTATGGTGGCCGGCGGTGGTTGGAGTGAGAGAGAGGGAAGGCGGAGGAAGTGAAGGGACGG
Organism: Bidens hawaiensis; assembly: GCF_021521415.1. Lineage (NCBI taxonomy): Eukaryota > Viridiplantae > Streptophyta > Magnoliopsida > Asterales > Asteraceae > Bidens > Bidens hawaiensis. Next base: position 63,347 of record NW_027491262.1, read on the forward strand.
TGGTGGAGGTGGTTTATATATATATAAATACATTATATTATTATTATTTTCGGATTATCCATGGCCCATCGCGTAGCACGATGAGTCATGGTGATAAGGATCACGCTACGCGACCCAAAATAATCAAATTAGGGTTTAGGGTCCATCGCGTAGCGCGATGGTCTCTAATCTGGCGTCATCGCGCTACGCGATGACGTCAGATGTCTAGGATGCCAAGGTAACCATCGCGTAGTGCGATGGTTAACCTTCAAGGGCCATCGCGCTACGCGATGGTCCCCTGGGAACAGAAAGTTTTATCAAATTTTGCGTCTGGCATTTTACGACCCAGTCACTTTTCGACATCCCGATATCACCCTGAACACTCTTCCGAAGTCGAAATTTGCAATACTTATCTGGAAAGCCATGAAATTAACCAATTACTTACCGAACCTCCAAGACGCACACTGCATCAAAAGCCTCCCCACACTTGAGATATGCTGCACAGAACTCGAGACCAAAGTCTAATAACGACACAACGAAAAGAAAATAAAATGGAACACACTTACAAACCCCGGGTTGCATCCCGGTCAGCGCGGAATTGTGTATCTACAGCTCAACAATGCCTCGAATGCCTCAAGTATTTTCATAAGCCGATGAGGTCACCATGGAACTCACAATTCCTTTTCTCTCCTTCCCATCCTTGCTGTCGGTTTCTCACAATCTTTCATCTTAATGACTCTCTCATTCCATCCTTTTCTCTTCATGCTACTTTTCAGCTCGTTCTTGTCAGTTACAAAACATCCCTCTCTTGTATGATTTGTGCATGATGGTACACACTTGTCAACAAGAGGGTTAGTAACATTTTCAAACAATAATAACCGCTTAACACGGTTCCCGCACTTAATGCCCAAAAATCCCTCAGCACAATCAATTACCGCATGTGCTGTTGCAAGGAATGGCCTACCTAGTATGACTTCAGATTGTTTAATATTACCCTTAGCATAATCAAGTACAAGGAAGTCAACTGGGTAACTAAATTCATCCACTTGAACCATTACATTAGTGACCATGCCCCGGGCTTGTGTATGAGTTTGATTCGCCAACACCACGGTGGTGTTTGTAACACCCCGACCGATGGCGGATTATACATCGGGGCGCTACGAATTGTTTCATTACTCGTGACACTATTTGGGTGTCAATATTTAATAAATACATTTCATTGCGCATGCGCATAACACACCATAAAGTAACATAAATCACATATCATAACTCATAATATTCAAATACATAAATTTGTCTTGTTATATTTTAAACTAGTTCCAAAGTAAAAGAAAACATCCTACGTGTCCTCGAGTTTCCAAAAGCAGCTACAGCAAACCTGAACATGTGTTAAAATAAAACGTCAACACTTGCGTGTCGGTGAGAAATCAAGTTTAATAGATATAAATAGATAATAACAAAGCACTGCGCGCAACATGTGTATAACTGGTGTTCAACATAGTGTGTAAACAGATTGTGATCAAGCCTAAATAGATCATAGCTCATAGTTCATAACGTGCTCCAAATCGAGCAAAAACAAATAATCATTCGTGTATGTGCAAACAAATCAAGAAAATCGTAACGATAGGTCTCCCGTGTTTATCTAATGGATCCATGAAAACTTCGGAATAGGCCGATCAAAGCGGTTAATGATCAACACATACAAATATACAACACTAGTAAACGTCCATAACACATGGGTTTTGCGCACATAATTTCATAAACAAGTTTAAGACTCAAGTTGTACGAACACATGAACATCCCAAAACGTTAAAAATAAAAGGGGATTAGGTACGAGATTACTCACTTGTAAAAGGTGCGTTGAAAGATAATGCAAGAACCAACTTTTAAACAAGCGAAAGTTAACCTATAAATAAGAGGTTATTGGTTTAACGATTGGTTTTTATGTCTTGAATATATGTAAGTCACTTAAACAAATTATTAAAAAAATTATATATTATATATTTACCGAGATTTCTGGGCAGAAAAGAAGAGAAGACGGATTGCAAAGAGGGGAGTTGGAGGCGTCGCTGAGGATCTTCGGCTGAGAGTAAGGGAGAAAGATTTTAAGTGTTTAAGTGTAGTGTTTAATTATTCAAGAAATTAGTTTTATTTATAGGAAAACCCTAGGGAACACATCCCTGGAATTGGGGAAAAAGATCTTATCAAATCAAAGCAAAAGATATCAAAAGCAAAAGATATGGTGGCAGCTGCAGGGGATGGGGAAGGCTGACAGGTTACTGTTCATAGCATGGGAGGGGTCAGTCAAAGTACTGTTCAAGACATGGAAAAGAAGATTTTAAAAGATTATGCCAGTTACTTTTTCTAACAACCAAGAGGGTTGGTAAGCAAGCTGCGCCGAAAGTGACTTTTCGGACAGATGTCAGATCTGGCCTACTGTGCCCATACCTTGGCAGGTATAGCACAGAAGATAAGATATTTCAAAAGCATACAGGCTGGCTTAAACTGGAGAAAAGACTTAAGTGTCTAGCGCGAGAAGGCTTGAGTGCGCGAGGGAGAAGGCAGACAGAACAATCCTTAGCGCACCGCGGGAAGAACTACAATCCTTTGCGCGCCGCGGGAAGAACTACAATCCTTTGCGCGCCGCGGGAACAGTTCGCCTCGCGAATCGCAGGAACAGCTGGTCTTCACGCAGGCTTCCTTGTAAAGAGTCTGGCGCGTGGAGCTGCGCAGACATCCTTAGGCGGGAAGAACCAAATGACAAGCAAAGAGTTAAGAGAAAAAGGGGGTTCAAGGCTTAAGGGTTAAGCAGAAGGGCGGGACGGCGACAAGAGAGAAAAAGGGGCGGGACGGCGGAAAGGAATTATTATTATTATTATTATATATATTTTATAAAGATTATAAACAAATTTTAAATCTTAAAATCGGATCCGAAAACGGGTACCTGGGTCGGGTCGGATTTGGGCAGTTGCCACAGTGTTTACACTTTCTAACGTGCCAAACTCATACTGATCATATAAACTGCCGGGCATGACACTAACACAAGTTCCAAGATCTAGAAGTGCCCGATCAGTTTTAAAATCACCAATTTGAATTGATAAAAATGGCACTCCCGGGTCTTGGAGTTTACTTGAAGTGGTATTATCCTCCACCTCCTCATTTCCCGTATTAGTCAATTTGACATTTAAACATTTTTCACAAGTGCAGTTTTCACAAAAAATTAATTCATCTGTTTTTAATTTCACTTCATTTTGGAAAACCATTTCATTTTGACCAACACATTCATTCTCATTACTAACATCATTCACCACTGCTTCAACAAACTGCGGTGGCGACTTAACTTCAACACAAGTAATTTCAAAATGAGGTAAAAGACTTACCGCGTTGATGTGCACATTATTTCCTTTCTTAGAGCTTGAGCTAGCATGTTGCGGGTTTACTGTGGTATCTCTTGGTAGTTGACCCGCGTTCTTCTGAAATCTTGCCACGTCTGCTGCGAGCTGACCAATCTGTTTTGACATCGCTTCTGCTGACTTGTCTCTCAACTCGAACTGTCTCTGCGTTTCCTTCTGATTATCAGTCACGAGCTTCAACAACGCATCGAGTTTTGAATGAATTGACTCATCTGAATTTCCTGAACTACCCTTCTGTTGGTCCTGATTCTGATTACCCGACCAACTGTTACCCCGGTAACCATCTCTGTTATACCCCCGACTGTTATACTGACTGTTCGAACCACCCTGACGGTAGCTGTTCTGTTGTCGGTTATGACTGGACCCCTGAAAGTTCGGGTTCGACTGATTCGACGCGTTCCCGTATTTGAAATTCGGGTGATTCCTTAGGCCCGAGTGATAAGTATTCGAATTAAACTCTTGGCCCTTGGACTCCCCGTACGCGTAACTGACTTCCTCCTCATCGGTATACTCGTCATCATCAACCCCGGGGCAATCTTCAACCTTATGCCCCAACTCGCCACAATCTGAACAAACCGGGAATTTAACCCCGACTTTACCAACCTCTTTCTTCTTCTCTTTCCGATAACTCGCGAGTTCGCGTTCCAATTCTGCAATTCTGACTGACTCGCTCGAAGCTGATTTAACTGTTCGGGTAACCCTGACTTTTCGTCTTCGTTCAGCTGCTGCTTCTGACTTGGAATCCTCACACATAAACTCAAGGAAATCCCAATCTTCCTCTTCTGTTTGGTTCAACAACATCCCATTACATGACGATTTCAAATACTTTCGGTCCTCGTAAGTCAACCCGTCAACGAAACATTTCACTAACTCCCACAACTCAATCTGGTGGTGCGGGCATTTCCTGATCATCTCCTTATGACGAACAAATGCCTCATGAAATAACTCACCCGGTGACTGTGCAAAATGTCGAATCTCCATCCGGGCTCCGTTATTCTTCGACTGCGAATAATACTCGTTAAGGAAAACCTGCTGCATCTCGGCCCAGCTCTCAATACTGTGCATCGGTAGCGAGTTGAACCAGTGTTTTGCTTTGTCTTTTAATGAAAACTGGAACAACCGCAACCGAACCTCATCCTGATCATAAGTACCATCACCAATAGACCCGCAAATAGCTGAAAAATCTGACAAGTGTGAATACGGGTCTTCTGATCCCAGTCCGTGAAAATGGGGAACTATGTTAATGTAGGACGGATGGGATTTAAATGTCGGTTGTCCCTGAACACGCACCTGTGGGATAATCGGTGATGCACCATCTGAAATAGCCGGTCTGAATCGACTGTTAACACCTTGAACCGGAGGCCTGTAATTCCTTTGTCTAGCCCTCGGTTCCTCAAAACCTCCCCGATTAACCTGAATCGGCTGTCTTTGTTCCTCCCGATACCTGCCTATACCACCTCGATCAAGATTTATGTTCCTCCACCTGTTACCTCTCACCCTAACCGGTTCATCAACCTCTTCAACACGCAAACCCGCATTTTCATTTCTCGGGCCAAATTCCTCCTCATCTCCCTCTTCTTCATCTTCAGTGTGAATACTAACATGGTCAAACTATTGAATAATCGGCTATTGGTGACGAGGGGTATTGTTCGGGGCTGATGGCCCGGGTCTGTCATGGTCTTAGTTTCTGGAGTGTCGGGCTGAATTTTGGGGTTGTTGATTGGTGTGTATTGGTGGTGGTAGGTCATTATTTGGTGGGTTTGGTTCGGGTTGGAAAACATTAATTTCGGGTGGTGGGTCTTGGTTTTGATTTTGGTTTTGGTTCTGACCTTCCATATCTGGCTGTCTGACCTGAGCTCAGTTCTGCCGAGCTAACCGTTCGATTTCTTGCTCGTAAATCAGCGGAGAATTTCTTCCTTAATAGCGGGTGCGCATAAACCTGTTACCTGCACAAATAACACACCCCGAGTAAAATGGAAAAATTAAACTAAAGTAAAATTAAAAACAAAAACTAAATTAAACTAAGAAATCAATTAACACAAAACACTAAGCGCACTAACTCTCCGGCAACGGCGCCATTTTGATGACCGTCGTTTGAGTCATGCAAAAACCTAATTAACCTAAGCAGCTAGGGTAAGTCAGGTATCGTATCCACCAGGAGTATGTGGTCAGTGTGAAGTGAAATCAATTTCTAAACTTATGAAGTAATTCAATTAAAGTGCTGATCACACTAGCAATTGGTTTATATGTTGTAACAAGCAAGCAAGTAATCACGTGTTCAATCAATTAACAAAGACAAATCACACCCGGGAATCCAGGTAATTAACCTAACAGCAAACTCATGCAACTTAACAAATTAACAATCACTGATTAACACCGATTGACTAACTAGACAAACCTTAGGCATCAACGCTTACTAACACACGACACTGGTTATCAAACAGTCCCTGTCAGTGTGACTCAACTAAGGGAAAGCGTATGCTTCATCACATTCAACTAGTCAAAACAATCCTATAAGCAATTATCATAGCAACTGGCACAATAATCGTTCTGATAGAAATAAACCTAAACCGACTGAGTGCACAATAATACTAGACATCAATACTCATAGATTAGAAGATGTGTCGTTTGAAAAAAATGTGTAATGTTATAGAAAAAATAAGTGTTCTTTTATAAGAAAAGTTTGAAATATGAAGGGTGACATTGCCATTCATGAATCTCATAATAGCATGGGTTTCGTGGATACACCCATGGACATCGGGTGCAACCTTGTATTTCTATTCCGTGTTGTATTTTAAGTTTGTTGTTATTGGGTGGTTCTTGTAAAGCAAAACCCCCAAATCATATCGACTGAAAATGGGAAAGCGACGACCCCCATCATCAGTTCGATCTGTCTTACAATCGGAATCCCATGCCCGGAAACCACCACCACCGCCAATTACCTTCCCTTCCTCCGACCTATCCGCCGCCAAAACCCTATTCGCCTCTTTAACCACCAAACACCACTTCAACTTCAGCACCCGCTTCTGCAACTCCGTCCTCAACTCCTTCGCCTCTGTCTCTTCAAGCCTTCAAGACTCGATCAGTTTCCTCAACCACGTCACCAAAACCCACCCTTCTTTCACCCCTGACCGATCATCCTACCACATACTCTTATCCCACTCCTGCACTAAACCCACTTCGGATCTTTCCAACATTACCCAAACCCTATCCTTAATGGAGTCTAAAGGCTTCCAACCCGATAGCGTCACCACCGACATTGCCATTCGGACTCTCTGCTCCACCGGCCACCAAGATCACGCCGTTCATCTCATCAAGAACCTCTCGCAGGTCCACTTCACCAAACCCGATACCTATACTTTTAATTTCTTGGTTAAAACACTGCTAAAGACTCGAACTTTAACCGGTGCTAGCACGTTTATTAGTGAAATGAAAAACGGGTTTGGTGTGAAGCCTGATTTGGTGACTTATACTATATTGATTGATAATGTTTGTAATGGCAAGAATCTACGTGAGGCGATGCGCCTGCTGGATGTGTTGAAAGAAGAAGGGTTTAAACCTGATTGCTATCTTTATAATACCATTATGAAAGGTTATTGTATGCTGAGTTATGGGGGTGAGGTCTTAAAGGTTTACAAGACAATGATTGAGGAAGAAATCAAACCGGATTTGGTTACTTACAACACTTTGATTTACGGGCTGTCCAAGTCGGGTAAGGCTAAAGAAGCTATGAAGTTTCTTAAGGAGATGGCGAAAACGGGCCATTTTCCCGATGTGGTCACTTACACTTCGTTGATGAACGGGTTGTGTAGAGACGGAAATGCCCTTGGGGCGTTGGAGTTATTAGGGGAAATGGAGAATAAAGGGTGTAACCCGAACGAGTGCACGTATAACACTTTGCTTCACGGGCTGTGTAAGGCGAGACAGTTGGATAAAGCGGTCGAGTTTTATGGTGTGATGAAGGAAGACAATATGAAACTTGAGTCGGGGGCGTATGGGACGTTAGTGAGGGCGCTTTGTAGGAATGGGAAAGTTGCAGAGGCGTATGAGGTGTTTGATTATGCTGTGGAGAGTAAAAGTTTGACAGATGTTGCTGCTTATACGACGTTAGAGAGTACACTTAAGTGGTTGAAGAAAGCTAAAGAGCAAGGTCTTGCTGTTTGATATTTAGGTCAGTGTCTCTCTCTAGCTAATCAAGATTATTTTTGTTGCTTTTTATGTTATTTTTGATCTGTTACTTATAATTACTTAATTTATATAAAAAGAAAGCAATTTTGGTCATCTATAACTTCTATTTGGATTGTTGTTTACTTTGTTACATTGTAAAGTTGCTTAACTGATTCTGGTCAAATAGTAATAGTCACGGACGTGTATTAAACTGTGTGACTTCAAACGGTTCAGCCGTTCAAATTGCAAGGGAGGTAGATTGAATACTTCGATGCGGGTTAGGTTGTGCTGACCCAGACACTTTTGTGCATTTTTATTTAAAATAAGTTATAAATATTAATGCAGTTAAATATGATCATTGATCACTAAAACTACGATATATCCATAATAATATGAAGTTGTTTAGAATACCCTTTGACCGCTTACAAATTGTTCAAAATTTGACCTTTTTTTCCGTGACTGTTTTTAGCTTTATCTGCTCTTTAATTTGTTAATAATGCTAAAGTTTTGTTACCGTTATTTGTAGTTTATTGCATTCATGTTGGTGCCTTTCGTTTTGTGCTACACTGTATGCTATGTGTTGGGAGCAGCCTTTCTATGTTCGGGGACAGAGGAAAAGTTCGCTTCAATTCTACACTTGGCTTTAACTTATAGTACAAATGGGATTTTGCTGGGTACATTTGCTTGTTTAGTTACTACTTTTACTTGCAGAGTTTGAGATGAAACCCAACTCAAATCGACCCAGTGATTTATTTGATATTTTTTCATTATAAGAAGACGATGAAGAACACAACTACATAAGACACGGAAATTTAATAAAGAAAATTAAGCGTAACACAAATTACACAAGCACAATAAAACACATCTAACCGTGACTTTTTACCCACAACCGCCTTTTAATATCTTTACTACTGATACATGAACACTTTGTTCTTTGTGGTGAGCCAAAATCCATCCTTAGAATTGTTACTCGCCACTATAACTATGAAAACAAAGACCATTGAAGCAAGCATGAGGATAAGACCTCTTCTGGATGGCGGACCCTGAACAATAATACCATCTTCTTCTTCTTCTTCTTCTTCTCCTTCCATGGTCTTGGAGGTGGGGCTCGAGGGTTCATCCTGACCCATGAGCTTGTTGTACTCGGGGCCGCATGGCAAGCTGACAGACCTGTTAAGAGAATTTTGTCTGACGTAGGCTTTAGCCATTTGGGTTTAAAGTGGGTTGGTTTAGATTTGATTTGGTATTTATAGAAAGAATATAACAAGACAAGGAAACCGGATTACTAAGTTGATTAGGGCATGTGATGAGATCTCCTAAAAAAGTGAGTTTCTTGATTGCCGGCAAAGGCTTTGATTATATAACTTCCCATTTATCTAATCTAATGAAATCCCCATCATCTTCAATTTGCCATATTATAATAATACATGTTGGTTGATGGGATTAATTTATGTGTACAATCAACTTAGCTTGCTATTTGAAATAGTCAACAATGACATAATTTTAGCCCCATTGACCACTATATGCACTACTCGATCTCAACTTGGAAGTGTCTTTTCCATGGCCTACTCATCATCATCACTTGTACGTTATTAACAAATGCTCTTTTTTATGACTCACTTCATGAATAATAATAATAATAATAATAATAATAATAATAATAATAATAATAAGTATATTTGAGCCACTCTTAAGGGTTTGCGGATTCATGTCACACATATTATGTATGTCTGTCTGTCACCCACATAATTAGTCTTTATATGGGTTTTAGCAATCTTGGGATGGTAATGGTAATGGTTAGCCGCCTATAAATATGAATACGTACTAATAGCTTTCAAAATGCTCAACATGACGTACTCTTTTACTGTTTGTATATCAACATGGCCACAAGATAACCTATTAACTTATGTGGATGATATTATTACTATTACTATTACTATTATTAATGAGTCCTCCAATGAGCATATATGTCGCAATATTACTCTTTTTAGTTAAGATTTTTCCATACATAGGCGTCTTTATTATTTTATAGGAGTGTTGTGTTGCTACTCATAACAAAGAATGAATGTATGTTTCTATGATAAACTAAGTAAACTCAAGAATTTCAAACATGTTTAACACGGGACCTCTAGTCAAAGAACCCTCATTGTATAAATGCCTTAATGTGCTTTATAATACTTCACCTTCTCTAGACCAAACATCTTGTATGCAGCTAGTATGTATATATTTATATGCATGATCAACAAGAATCACACTTTAATAATCATAAGTCTATTCTTCGTTATATTTATGGCATATTTAGACGTCACTACTACACAAATGAGCAAAAGCGACCGAAGTTTGCAACCAACCAAAATGGTTGCAAAATTTGTGACCAGCGATATGCATATGTAGTATCATCCACTTCTCTTCTCATAGCATATTTAGAAGTCTATTTGAGGAGATGTGCATGTTTTAACTTATTTGTCCACCTTTGGGATATTATTGTGTGTTCTGTTGGAAGGTAACTAAATACAATAGACTTCCAAGCATTGTACCAGCTAAATATTTCGCTGCAATGCCTAAAGTGAGTATGGTGATGTTGCTAAGGCTATTAGCGGAACATGTTTTGGCTGCAAAAGCTACTAGTCCTCAAGCTTCATTTTTCTTCACTCCGTGCCTCTATAATTTATTGATGACTGTGATAATGTAAGTGCTCTCTCTTTCAATGTTGCTAATACAACATCAATAATACACAATTAAACATATTGAAATAACGAGACCTTTTTTTTTTAGACATAATATATGATTGTTTATTGGATTACATCGAAACAGAAGGCAAGCGGGCAACAAGCTGCGCCGCTACCCCTTTTTGAATCGCAAAACCCAATCTTTTAAAAACTATATTGAAATTGATACACTTTTTGGTTAAAAAAAATACTTTTCACATAATCTTAGTCCCAGTCAACTACGTCACCCATATCATATATGTATATTATTCTTGTATACATATGTTTTTTCACGTACATGTGCTCATTGCCTCATTCCATACGTTGTCTCTTCCCATTATAAGAGCATTCCAAGCATATTCCCTACCCTATATCCATATATATCATATAATTATACTAAAAATCACTGTTTTTCTCTTTTTTGTTTAATTAAATAATATTTTTTATACCTTATCATTATATTTTCTCTTTCCTTCACTCACAACCACTTTTAGAAAATATAAAAAAAATATACGGTCTGAACAGTGAAACCCCAAATTTAACTTTCCCTTATAACATTTTCTCTCTTCTCTACTCACAACCATACCGTATAATTTACAAATCATCCTCACATATTTTTAAGGAACAGACTGAGAATGCTCTAAGCTGATCACTAGTTTCAGCATTTCACCCTTGCCTCCATTTTCACCATTTGACTACACACGTGCTTGCATTTTATATATATGATCAAAATCTCTGTGGCTTTTTAGAAGGATTCTTTAGAACCGGTTAAACTGAGTTGTTTTTGAACACCGTTTGGATCATCCATTCCACTTATCATCTTCATTCCATCCTCATACCTTCCGCAATGAAAAGACCTGAAAACATAGAAAAAAAAATCTCGTACCTAGCCAAATCATAAAAATGCTTATTATTAAACCACCTAAAGCTCATCCAATAAGAAAATAAAAAAAAAAACACAAAACCACTGCCATATCATCACCATCTTTTACGCTTTTATTAGTTACGTACAAACTTTTTTATTTGTTAAAAAATATATAAAAATATTGAAATATTCCATACAGTTAGAATTTGAAAATTAAATATTTGAAGTTTTAATTAATAATACGAAAGTTATTAGTATTTTATATTTATTAATTGATTTAGTACATTATTATTATTATTATTATTATTATTATTATTATTATTATTGTAGTTTTACTTGTTCTTGGCCAATGTATACCCACTCTCCACAACCATATATGCTCTAAAAACTAGAAATCTCATTCAAAACCACTCACCTCATCTTGAAAGAGCCTCAAAATGACTTTGTTGGTCATGTGATGACAATTGACAAACCCATATAACGTGGGCCAATTGGGTCTCAACATTGACCAACAACAAGAATTGAACACCATTTCATCACCCTTAAATATCTTCACGTCAACTACTAAATTGAAAAGTATATCCTTTTATAAAAGATTCAATCTTGAGATGCCACGTTTATGTAAAGCAGTACTAACGTGGCACTTAGTAATATGCACACCTCACTATCCTCTTCCAATAATAAAACAGCATACATTGCCTATATATATAGTTGGACATGCATTATTCTGTTCACCAAACAACCAACACAACAAATGATGTCAAATGCAAGTATATATACACTACAGTACTACACCACAGACATAATAATATTATTATTATGTCACCACGGTAATTATATTATTATTATTATTATTATAATAATAATAATAATAATATAATTACCGTGGCTTTTGTTTCAAAATTTAGCATCAAATTCCAAACCAAATCCATTAGTTTGCCTTGCAGATCACATCCCACCACTTTGGAAGTTGAACAACTGCTCAGCAAGATCAAGACAACAGCATCATCTGCAGTAGTTTATCCCAGCTGACGGGATTGTATAGCTACATGAACAATCTTCTAAACTCATCAACCACCCAAGTTTTGATGTCTCATGGGCAAATCAAGAAATGGGTCAACGAGCTAGTAGATGAATCTGTCAGATTCTTGGATATTTGTGGTAGCGTAAGTGATATTCTGTCACAAGTTAAAGATCATATTAGAGATCTTGTTTGTGCTCTACAAAGGCGAAATTGTGATCATCTTATCATTGAAAACTGCATCATGAAATACAATTGTTTCAGAAAGAAAATGAGAAAACATGTTAAAGGGTTGGCTTCAAGTTTGAAGCAAGTTGATAACTTTTCCAGTGGTGGATCAGTGGATGTTGCTTCTGAAAACCACCAGCTTGCAGCGGTGAGTCGGGCAGTAATAGGCGTTTCTGAGATGACTGAAGAAACACTAATCGGACCCCGGGCAGATTACGGATAACCTGGGGGTTAGATAGATGTTTCCCACGAGGGGTTAGACCCGGCAAAGATGGTTCTTCTGATAACCTGCAAAACAGACACCGTGAGCTCGTCACTGAGAAGGGGGGGTTCCTCCTTATGACCACCCTCCGGCGTGAGAATCAGACTAGATTGCTCTTGAATATAAATGTATATTAAGAGATTGCTAGAGCGGATATCAGGTATAATATGTAATATGAGATAGTATATGATGATAAGATGATCATACCATTTGGGGTATTTATAGCCGAAGGTAAGTTTCCAAGAAGGTGTAGCCGGCTGAATAGTATTCCTGTTCTACCAACTGCGGCCTACGCACGTGCCATGCTGGTAGTTGGTGGGTAGGCAGCGGCTGACAGTGACCAGGCCTGCTGTGTACTATTCCTTTTCCACCAACTGCCGGCTACGCACGTGGTATGACAGGAGTTGGTGAGTAGGCAGCGGCTAATAGTGACATACAGTACAAGAGCATGCTGCTCGCCATACTGTTGTCAATGAGCTGTCGTACCTTTGGTCAGATCTTTTGCCCATACCTCGTCAGGTACAGTACAAAAGATCTTCCCGTATCGTACGGACTGGCTTATTTGGGCGGGAGTATTCCCCCTCCCGCCTTTGTGCGGGATTGTTCCCGGCTTTGCTCATTCCTTCAGGTGACAACTGAATTATTGAGAGCTAAGTGCCTTGTGCGTGTAGCCTTGCTGCGCGGGTGGCCTTCCCTGATGGCTTGTATCCGCAACTGCGGGAACAGGCAGAGTACTTCACCATTGGGAGGCATTTCCTGCGGGAACAGCTTGCGTACTGCGCGTAAGGACGTCACGTCTCTGAGCATGGTGGGTCCTGCGGATCCAGTTGGTTTCTGCGCAGACGTCTCTCTTCAAGGTGAGTCTTGCGGGTCCAACTGGGCTCTGCTGGGACCTACCTCTTCAAGTCCCCCCAGTCCAATGTTCTTCTCATGAATGTTTAATAAAGTGAGGTGAACTTTTGGACTTAAGCAAAGGGTTTTGAAAAGGGTTTACTTTTAAGGTTTTCCATGGGGATTCTTCCCGCGGAAGTCCTTGTCACTTGCAGAAATTCCCGACTTTCCTGCTTGATCTTTGGGTATGATGCGGGTAGGTCTGTAACCTCCTCGCAAGTCAGGAGCGTTGAGTCCTACTTGTGTGGATTCTCCATGAGGTTTTGGTAGTTTTGAACATAGTGATCAATTATGTTAAAACCACCAATTCCATCCTGGAGCTTCAAACAATGTAGTTCTCGACGTTCCCGCTATGCGGGGATGTTATTCCCGTTTCCGCAAGCATTGCCCAGAAGATCCTTCTTGGTTTCAATTCCCTGCGGAGCGCTAGGTATGTGAAGGGTTTTGCCTTAACACTGTACCCGCGCTCGTCTTACGGTTACTTTACTTCCAAGGTATTCCTGGCGTCAATTTCCTGCGGGTGCTAAGTATGTGAAGGGTTTTGCCTTGACACTGTACCCGCACCCGTCTTATAGTTACTTGGTCGCCAAGGTATTCCTGGCGTCAATTCCCTGCGGGTGCTAAGTATGTGAAGGGTTTTGCCTTAACACTGTACCCGCACCCGTCTTACAGTTACTTGGTTGCCGAGGTAAGGGGTATTTTCCCGCTTACTTTTGAATCTTTTTGAATTTTTTGAAATTCGAAGAGTTGGTGAAAGGATAAGAACAGTCCAAACTGCTGAAACGTCGTGCGACGGTTTCTTCTGACTGTGTCAGGACGTGCAGGAAGTTATGGTGACGTGACAGTACCTGGTCATTCCAGACGCTTTTTCAGGCGCGTGGGCGCGATTTTTCGGGCGCGTGGCCGCGAAATTAATGGCACGCGTCCTTTCAACAGCTGTAGCCAGCTTGCTTTTTGCCACGTGTCATAGTTTCATTGCACCTTCGATTTCTCTCTCTTCCGCATTAAATTCATCGCATTAATTGCGATTAGTATATAAAGGGGGAGAGGGTTCTTTGTAATCCACACTTTCACTTCTCTCTTCATCTTCAAAACGATTTCCGGCGAATACTCATCTTTTCAGTCGAGCATTCTCTTGAAATCGTTTTCTTCTTTCATATCTGCAAGATGTCGTCTCACGATCTTGAGGCTACAGCCCAGGAGGCTGGGGTGTACGTCGATGACAAGAGTACTGCTGGCGAGTGCCAGTGTGCTCTGCCTGTCGATCTATATCAGTACATCGTCAGGAAGTTCATGCTCGAGTCTCTCGAGCCTGAGTTTCCTGAACCCCATCAGACGGTGTATGATGCCCTCAGAGGCAAGATCGGGGTATATGCTGCATTCTTTGTCTATGGGAATCTTAGGTTCCCATTGACAAAGTTTGTGTACCGTGTCCTAGAGAGGCACGGTGTACACCTGACCGAGGTGCACCCGATGGCGATCGCGAAGATTCGCCACTTCGAGTGGGTGTGCCGGATTTTGGGCATTGAGCCCTTTGTCGACCGCCTGATGACCTTCTACTCTTGGAGGTGCATCCAGGGGTGGTATACGCTGATAACCCAGATCAAGGGTTTGAAGATTTGCGCAACCGAGCGCAGTCTTCGTTCGTGGAAGCGGGAGTTTTTCTACATCTCCGCTCGCGCCATCCCCCTTGCCATGAAATTTAAGAATGGGCAAGCTCTCCCCAGCCTTCACGCCTCCAACTACCAGGAGGCGGAATGGTTTTCAAAGATTTCCCGAGTCCAATCTCCGGTTTACCGGTTTGCGGAGTCCGGGATGGTGATGCTCGGGATGAGCCGGGTGTGGAAGGATGCGGATGCGCAAAAGATCCCGATCGTCCTCGAATACGGTTTGAACTCTGTTCCTTACGGTATGCTCTGTTTACTTTGTTTATATAGGTTTGTCTTCTAACTACTTTTGTTTTATTTCAGAGGGGAACGACTTGCAGTCGCTCCTGTATCCGCGGGAGGCTGACAGTCCCGCTCGGATGGGTACTCGTGCTCTAGATGAGAACGAGTTGCCCATCCTAGAACAAACGGCGGATCGGTTCGTGGAGGTCTACCCGCTAGGCCACGAGATCCTGAGCGCCAGGCGGCCAGGTAAGGCGTTATTCAACCCTCGACCCCTCAATGCTGAAACCTCTGCTGGAATTCCTCTAATCTTATGTTCTGATGAGGAATCCGCAGATGGTCCTCCGTTGGTGCGGAAGAAGAAAGCTGCCGGCGGGAAGGGAAAGGAGAAGGTGGCCTCCACTGCCGATCCGGTGCCTCGGTCTGACTCAGAGGCCGAGAGCGAGGAGGTGGCGGGGAACCCCGGTGGTGATAAGACCACCGCTCCGGAGGCTGCGACGACTGTCACCTCCGGAGAGCCCAGGATGACAACGGTGAGCGGCGTGAAGAGGCCGGCTCCATCGGGTTCATCCCCGCCTGTCCGCACTTTTAGGCTCAAGAAAACCCGTAAGTACAAACTTTATTTTTAACTTCATAGCTTTCCATCATTAACACTTATCTTCTTTGTGCAGGCGTGGATGTTGACGCATTCCAGGGTGGAGCGCGGAGGAGTACCCCCCCGCCCATGACGGTAGGCTTGGTCAGCCTACCTGAGGCGACGACCCAGGCGGCTGCGCCTGCTTCCGCTGGTTCAGTTGCTCACTCCATTGAGCCAACTGTTCCAGCTGTGATGACATCACCGCCGGCCGTCAGTGCCATATTTACCGCATCTTTCACTGAGCCGGCGGTTACTTTTGCTGCGGATTCCGCAGCGGCGGCCGCGGCGGCCTTCACCATGCCTCCTCCGTCATCGGCAACGACGGCCGATCCTTCAGGTATGCATGGGGCTTCTCGCCAACCTCTGCCTCCTTCCCATCTACCTGACCTCTTGGACGGATTTCCCTAGGGTTCAGGTGATGGGTTTGGCGGCTATCGGCCTGTTATTGACCCTACAGGTGCGTAGGGTTCTTTTGGCCAATTTTTTTTTTTTTATATCATCTTTTCCTAACTGCTTTTTGTTTTTTGCAGTGTCGGATTCCAATGAAGTGTATGTTCCACGATGGAACATCCGCCGAGGAACAACCCTTCGCACACCTGTGGAGTGCGTGGAGTGGGCTCGCCACGCAGCTCCCAGTGGTGCGTTGGGGGAAGCCATGGCTAGCTACCAGGAGGGTAGGCTAACCAATGAGCTTCGGGTTCTCCTGGCCCGGATGCAGCCGCGCGTCGAGCTGCTTTGTCGTGAAAACGATAAGTTAAAAGCAGCTCGCATTCAAGAAGTAGCTCAGGCGCGGGCTGTCCGGGAGGAGAATAGGAGGCTCTCCGCCGCGGCCGCGGAGAAGGAGAAGGCGTTCAAGGCCCTTGAAGTTGAGGTTCAGGCCCGTCTCGAGGCCCGTTCCAAGGCTGCCCAAGCTGTTAATGAACAGCTTCGGCTGGCTAAGGAAACTGCTAGGAACGCAACTGAAAGGGCCACCAAGGCTGAAGCTGTTGCTGAGCCTCTACGCGTGGAGAATGAGGAGCTTAAAGCCAAATTAGAGGCTCTCCATCAGGCTCATGATGCCTTGGCGATGGAAGACGCCAAAAAGCTCCAAGAGATCTTGGACCAGAGGGGGGTGCTTGACCACACTGAGCGGAAGCTAAAGGGCGTCGAAGAGGCTGCGGCTAAAGAAGTGTTGCTTGCCAACCTCAACAAAAGTGAAGCCGAACGCGCCCGTAACGAAGCTCAAGCTGCCCTCCAGGAGGCTCTGGTTGCCAAGGAATGGCTTCTTCGAGAAGCGTTGTCTCAGGTATGTTTAGCTTCATGTCTTCACGCTTTTCTTTGTAAATAGAAAAGGTTTTGATACTTGTATTCTCTTGTAGGTTGTGCATCGGGTCTTCGCGGATACGTCTTATGACGATGCTATGAGCGCAGCCCTCAACGCTTCTCATGAGGATGGGGAAAAGGCCGGCTTCCTGCTTGGTCTAGGGTTCGTTGAGAAAGGCATCCCGCCTTCCAACTTCCCTTTATTTGATGTGGATACTGAAGCTGTATACGACCAAGCAGTGAATCAGTATGCCGCCTTCCCGCATCCGGTGGTGGAGAAGGTGAACGAAGTTGCTGCTGCTGATGATGGGTTAGCTATCCTTAAAGCTTTCCTTGAACCGCCACGCTCTACTGATGGTGCTGGTCCAAGTGGAAGTGGCCCTGAAGCTTGATCCTGAAGTTCCCTTCCCACTGCTAGGATAGATTTAGCTTGTATAGATTTATATTCTTGTAGGCGGGTAGTTACCCGGCCATTCTTGTATTGAATATTATGAAATATAAATCTTTGTGCGGGTAAGACCGCTACTTTCACTGGATTCCTTGCTTTATAAACGTTATATGACTTGCATACTTTAGTTTAAATTAGCAATTTTCCAAGTGTTTAGAATAAGTTAACCTTTGAACGTGGTAGATAATAGGTTGAAGTTTTGCTTCCTCTTTCGTGATTGTGCGGGTAGGACCGTCACTTGCACTTAGTAGGATGGCTAAACTTTACCTACATCTGACCTGCGTGGAGGTTTTCCTCATCTTTTTAGAAATTTCTAAGTGTTTAGGATAAGTTAACCTTTGAACGTGGTAGATAATAGGTTGAAGTTTTGCTTCCTCTTTCGTGATTGTGCGGGTAGGACCGTCACTTGCACTTAGTAGGATGGCTAAACTTTACCTACATCTGACCTGCGTGGAGGTTTTCCACATCCTGTTAGAAATTTTTTATAAGTATTTTGAATAAGTTAACCGTTCGACGCGCGGTTGTCAATAGGTTCGGTTTCCTCTCATGATTTGTGCGGTTAGGACCGGCACTTTCATTTAGTTGGATGACCAAAGTTTACCTATGACTGACCTGCGTGAAGGTTTGCCGTTTTTTGGGTTTATGCGGGTTTTGCCGCCTTCCCCACGCAACGACTTTCACACTTATGTATGCGGTGAAAACCGGCATCAGTGTTGAATAAATTAAACCATTCGACGCGCGGTTGTTAATAGGTTAGTGTTCAGTTTCCTCTATCATGATTCATGCGGATAGACCGGCACTTTCATTTAGTGGGATGACTGAACTTTACCTTTAACTGACCTGCGTGAAGGTTTGCCATTTTTTGGGTTTATGCGGGTTTTGCCGCCTTCCCCACGCAACGACTTTCACACATGTATGCGGTGAAAACCGGCATCAGTGTTGGAAGTTCATAAAAGTATAAATGTAAAATCATCAGCGTCGATATTCTAAGGAGAATCATTTCCATTAGAAGTGGCTCTGGGCCTTTTCTTTACAAATTTGGAATTGATCTATATGCAAACTGTGTAATTGAGCTCCCTTCCATGTTGTTGGGATGGGAGTGCCATCGAGCCGATATGCACCTGGTTCGGGATCTCGTTGTTTACGCAGTATGTAGTCTCCAACATTGAAGCTGTAATTTTATTCGTGTTTTCCCCAACTGGAGTTCTACACGCATCAGCCTGCTCAGCGTTCATTGCGCCACGAGGTGCGCGAGCGTCCCATCTCTGACAAATGCTTCGACCATGTCCTTAACGTCTGTGCATTCTTCAGTGTTGTGGCCTTTTGTCCTGTGAAAGTCACAGTATTTGCTCCGATCAGCATTGGGACGATGTCGGATTATTGGAGCCTTTGGCCATGAGAGCTCCTCAGTGGCGAATATCTCGGTGACGCTTTTGGTGAGTGGCGTCCATCTGGAGTTCTGTTTCGACTGTACGTTATCCCTTCCGCCTAACCGATGTTGCAAGCCGGATGAGGTGTCAAAGTTTACCCTTGACTGCCAAATGCCTAGCTTCCGCTTTTTGTTTAGTCGGGCGGTAAGGACGTTGTCTTCTCTTGTTTTCTGGGTGTAGAGGTTTGTGCTCTGGGGGAGATCTCTACCCAGTTGCTTCTCCGTTTCCGCAAAGCGTTTAGCTGCTGTCATGATGGCATCCCATGTGGATGGCATGCCATCTTTACCCGTTAAGGTGCGGATGAGCTCTGGGTCGTTCGCGCCCTGGATGAAAGCAGCGCGAACAAGATCTTCGCTAATATTACCCAAACTTAGCTTCTTTGAGTTGAAGCGAGTGATGAAGTCTGGCAAAGATTCATCTTCCTCTCGAATGCATTTGAGGATTGTCCATTGCTCTTCGGTATACTTTCTTTGTTGGCTGAAGTGTTGGCTAAACTTCTGCTGGAAGTCTTCCCAATCGTAGATGTGGTGGACCGGTAGACGATCGAACCACGCTCTAGCTGCCCCAACAAGCGTCATTTGGAACATGTAACACCACGTAGGTTCCGTCCAACTACTGACGGTTGCCCCCGCTATGAACCTGTTCAAATGATCGTCTGGATCAGATATACCATCGTAAGTGCCGATGTTGGACATCTGTTTGGCACTTTTCGGGACGATTGCTTCCGCAATATCCTTTGCAAATTTGGACGTTCCCGCCTTTGCAGCAGTTGGTGTAAATGTTTTCGAGAAGTCACGTGGATTCCCACCTGTGTTTTTTGGTTTGAAGGTTTCTTCAAAATGCCTTCTCGGTTGGGAGTCCGTTTCCTTACGCTTCCCTTTCGCCCTATGACGAGGGTTTGCGTCACTATCGGATTCCTCCGAATCATTGTCCCAGTACTCTCCGAATTCGTCAGCCTGTTGGACGGAACGCAAGCATTCGTCCAACTCAGCTTGGAATTCCTTCTGACGTGCCTCCGCCCATGCTTTAACTTGTTCAAGTGTTTGGCGGGGGAGTCTCGTCTGTTGTCTTTCCGCCTGGGTATTATTGAATCCCAGGGGATGGTTGTTTACTGCACTTGCCCCAGCTTGGGTAACTGGGGTAGTGTTCGTAAAATTTACTGCACTTGCCCCGGCTTGGGTAACCGGGGTAGTGTTCGTAAAAACTGTGTAGTCGCCGGTATCCCTCCCAGTAGGTGGGTTGTGGTTACAGGAGTTTCTTTAACCATCTTTCCAGAAGTTTGAAAAAACTGAAAAGAAATGAAGTTCTAGCTTTTATGCACGGATGGCGCCAATGAAGAAACACTAATCGGACCCCGGGCAGATTACGGATAACCTGGGGGTTAGATAGATGTTTCCCACGAGGGGTTAGACCCGGCAAAGATGGTTCTTCTGATAACCTGCAAAACAGACACCGTGAGCTCGTCACTGAGAAGGGGGGGGGGGTTCCTCCTTGTGACCACCCTCCGGCGTGAGAATCAGACTAGATTGCTCTTGAATATAAATGTATATTAAGAGATTGCTAGAGCGGATATCAGGTATAATATGTAATATGAGATAGTATATGATGATAAGATGATCATACCATTTGGGGTATTTATAGCCGAAGGTAGGTTTCCAAGAAGGTGTAGCCGGCTGAATAGTATTCCTGTTCTACCAACTGCGGCCTACGCACGTGCCATGCTGGTAGTTGGTGGGTAGGCAGCGGCTGACAGTGACCAGGCCTGCTGTGTACTATTCCTTTTCCACCAACTGCCGGCTACGCACGTGGTATGACAGGAGTTGGTGAGTAGGCAGCGGCTAATAGTGACATACAGTACAAGAGCATGCTGCTCGCCATACTGTTGTCAATGAGCTGTCGTACCTTTGGTCAGATCTTTTGCCCATACCTCGTCAGGTACAGTACAAAAGATCTTCCCGTATCGTACGGACTGGCTTATTTGGGCGGGAGTATTCCCCCTCCCGCCTTTGTGCGGAATTGTTCCCGGCTTTGCTCATTCCTTTAGGTGACAACTGAATTATTGAGAGCTAAGTGCCTTGTGCGTGTAGCCTTGCTGCGCGGGTGGCCTTCCCTGATGGCTTGTATCCGCAACTGCGGGAACAGGCAGAGTACTTCACCATTGGGAGGCATTTCCTGCGGGAACAGCTTGCGTACTGCGCGTAAGGACGTCACGTCTCTGAGCATGGTGGGTCCTGCGGATCCAGTTGGTTTCTGCGCAGACGTCTCTCTTCAAGGTGAGTCTTGCGGGTCCAACTGGGCTCTGCTGGGACCTACCTCTTCAATGACCATTTTGGTTTTTGAGTCTCTTTTCGCGTTCTTCTCTGCGTCGGGTTCAAAGCTGAACAGATGGTCCACTGTGGTGTCAAAGTTAATGCACAAAGAGATGGTGGCCAGCTGTGAAGATCAAAAAGTAAATGGGAGTGTGAATGATTTTGAAAGCATTGATGCTGCATTGAGAATATTATGTAAATATGGGTGTATTTGTGATAATGGAAATGCGCATATTGCACAATGTAGGTTGGAGAGTGTGGGTGATCATATTGAAAGAATGGAGTGCATATTTAGGTTTTTGGTTCGGACCCGGGTTTCACTTCTTAATATCGTTTCCCAGTAAAAACTCAATATATCATGTCATAAGTAAGTCACGGGACTACATCATTACTAGGCGTTAGCCTTGAAAAGATTTTGATAGGAAACAATTAATATTCAAATACATGATCTTTGCTAAAGAAAAATGCACCAGCTAGCTTTTGAAAGCTTCTAATGAACCCTCATAGGTATCGTACCTTTCAGCTGATATGCTTATGCTTTCGAGTATAGATCATGTACATTCAACAGAACTTGTAGTTATAAAAGTATATAAACATATACATTTGTCTTGATTGGTCCTTAATTTCACGTTTAATTTCTCAAAATAATTTATTATATATTTTCGGTAATAGTTAAAGTTTAAGTTGAACTAATTAATAAGTGTTGAAACATGGAAGCAACTAAAGGGCAAGTGAAAGTTGGAGCGGTATGTCAAACCTTGTATTCAATAACTTGATTAACAAACAATGCAATGAAGCCACATATAATGGAGACCATGAATGAGAAAGAATTAGGTATAATACCCGTGCACATATATATAAAATCCATCAACATGCACACTCACTTGAAACAAGTGCAACAACGCGAAGCATGGACCTAAGAATGTCAAAACGAGTGAATGATAACTCTTTGGTCAGAACAGCAAGCTAAGGACGTGTGAGGCATATATGATAATGAAAGACTATGCTGAAGCCATATCTCAAATAAAGTGTATCTCTTTCAATGTGTGTTTCATGTGCCGATGAAACACTGGATTTATTGATAAATATGTGGCACCAAGATTGTCACACCAAAGAGTAGGTATAGGTAATTGCAGTTAATATAAGAGATAGCATACTCTTATATCATATGGCCTTTTTAGCTCAATTTTTTTTTTTTAAAAAAAAGCATAGCTTAGACTACAATTGAAATTACAGAGCCTATTACAATCAATCGAAAGGTCTCGATAAGCCGCACTTTGTGGCAAACAGCCACAGACGGTACTTTGACCCAGTTGTCAGACCTTAATCGTGGATGGCGTGATCGTAAAAACTTCAACCATTAATTGGAATATGATTTAGTGGCTAACACATGGTTCGTTTGGTTATTAATTAGTTAATGCTTCTCATTTACACCCTATGACAATATTAACATAACTTTTGAACATTGTAAAGAAATTGTGCATACAACTATAACATTTTGAAGTGCCTAAAATATAATTCATTGTCGCCAACTTCTTATGTAAAGTTATTATCTCAATATCTAATCCAAAAATATTTTGTTAAAATCCCATCAAATTCTATCCAAGAAATCAAATAGACCAAATTCAAGTAACTAGAATAGAACTAACCGTTAGGTTCCAAGATAATTAATAGGTGGGTGAACGTCGCCACTTTTGGGCATTATTTTTATATATATATATCCAAACCAACATAAAAAGGTATGATCAATAAACATGGGCACGCCAACGTGGGTCAAAAGCTAGCTAGCACATACGTGGATCAATTAGGTCTTCACTTCAATACGTACGCATGAAGCTAGCATTGATGTAGTTCAATCCACCACTGCATCATACGTGGACCAACTACACCTTTATAGAAAAAGAGCATTGTTACTCTGACAAAAACTTCAACACAATATATACCTGAATAAAGTGCAAAGATATCAATTTACAAAAGATGCAATGTTCATATGCCACATGTAAGGGAAATTACAAAAGTGGTAACCGGTAACATGCATCTCACAAACCTTTTAACAATTCAAAAAGAAAGTGGGATATATCATTGATGTGTTGGCCAAACACAAACACATTTCCAGAAAACTTTGTTATATTTTATTTCTAATATACAATAATTATTGTTAGAAAAACAATAGAAGATAATAAGAAAAGTTACTTGACATTCTTTCCCTATTTGTGAGAAATCAACAGCAAAGGACAGCTAGGAGGTGTGAGAGCCAAATCAAAGGGATCCTTCTTTCCTTTATTAGTTTGTATTCCATTGTTACAAATGTAAACATCCATCTATTTATATGTAATCTCTTTTCATTGTAAAAAAACCCCAATACAAGAAATAAAAACCAGTCTCAGTGATTTCATTGAAAACATGGTATCAGAGCACTGTTCACGATCTTAGGATCAATATGCTCGAAATACGAAATACCCGCTCATCACTTACCTCGTTTCAACCAGTTTTTTTTTGTCCACCGACAATGGATGATACGAACAGTAGCAATCCACAAATCACAAACCTCCTCAAAAATAGCCTTAACACCCAAAATCAAACCCAGAAACAGAATCTCTTCGGAAAGGACAACCGCGGATTTGGTGGCACAGAAACACCCAAGGCGTCATCTGATGACAGAGGTAACAGTGTTGAGAGATTAATCTCAAACCCTGATGTTTACAACACATATTCGTTTCAACCTAATATTTGCAATCCTGTGTTTATTCACCCTTTAGTTCAAAAGGTTTTAAATGCACCCCTTCTAATTCTTACAACAAAAATCTTGAAGAATGTGTTATATATAAAGCCCATGAAAAACCTACTTGTTGTAATAATAATGTTCTTGAAGACTTCGTTAAAAACGATAGTGCTATTTTTGACACTGAGCAAAAAACAAAAAAGAAAAGTTTACAAGATTGTTTTAATTACAAAAAAGGCCCAAATGAAATTATGGGAGAAATTAATATGGCCGAGATTTTTCAAATAAATATTGGATATTTGATTGTGGTGCTACCGATACCATGACCTTCGAAAAATCCGACATAATTTCAACAACTACGCCCAAAATTAACCACATAAAAACCGCTAATGGGGAAAGAGTTCCTGTTAAGGGAGGAGGAACTATTGAAATATCACCCACTTTAAAACTTTCAAACTGTCTCTGCGTCCCTTCATTGTCACATAAACTATTATCTATTAGTCATGTGACAAGAGAACTAAATTGCACGATTTTAATGCACCCAACCTTCTGTATCTTACAAGATATTATGACAGGAATGATCATTGGGTGTGGCACTGAACGTCAAGGGTTGTGCTATGTGGACGAGGTGACTCGACATGGCACTGTGATGCTGGCTCATGGAACTTCAAATAGTGAAGCATGGTTGTGGCATAGGAGATTAGGACACCACTCTATCGGTTATTTACATACTTTATTTCCGAAGTTATTCCCTTCCAATAAAACATTAAATTGTGAAACTTGTGTCTTGGCTAAAAGCCATAGACATACCTTTAAACCAAATAACACAAGGGTTAATTCACCGTTTTCCCTCATCCATTCGGACGTATGGGGACCGGCAAAGTTGTTGGAGGACAAAACTTTCGTTTTTTTGTACTTTTTGTTGATGATTGCACTCGTATGTCATGGATTTATTTTCTAAAACATAAATCTGAAGTTTTTGATAACTTTTCTAAATTTCATGCCATGATACAAAAACAATTTAAAACCAGCATCCAAATTCTTCGATCCGATAATGGTGGGGAATTCATAAACGATTCCATGAAACAATTTTGTCAAGCTAAAGGGATAATTCATCAAACATCGTGTTCCCACACTTCTGAACAAAACGGCACGGTTGAACGGAAAAATCGCATCCTCTTAGAAATAACTCGAGCCCTCTTGATTGAATCCCAAGTGCCGAAGTCCTTCTGGCCCGAAGCTCTCGCTACTGCCGCATATCTTATCAATAGGCTACCAACAAAAGCTGTTGACCTAAAAACCCCTCTTCAAACCTTTTCAGAATTTACCAAACTACCACCCGCCCTTACTTTACAACCACGAATATTTGGGTGCTCCGTCTTTGTCCACATACCCAAAATCAATAGAACTAAACTCGACCCTTGTGCTGAAAAATGTGTTTTTGTCGGCTACGGTGTCAACCAAAAAGGGTACCGTTGCTATTCCAAGAAGTCATCATGTACATACCACCATGAATTGTGACTTTCTTGAAACCGAATTCTTTTATACCTCCCAACACAGCGGTGAGGGGGAGAAAGAGTATGACACCCTGAGTTGGGTTAAATGGGTTCCAAAATGGGCCCATCATCCGAAGAAGTTAATCATGGTACCCAATATGAGTCACCAACTTCACCATCATCCGAAGAAGTCAGTCGCAGTACCCAAAATGAGTCGCCAACATTACCATCATTCGAAGAAGTCAATAACAGTACCCAAAATGAGTCACCAACTTCACAACAACCTGGTGGACCAACAATCAGTGTTCCAGACCAAAATCATCCCAACTTGACATCCGATATAAGTAATTCTCAAAAATCTAAAAATATAAAAGATAAAGGGTCTCATGAAAATATTGATATATTTGACAACAATGACACAGAAGTAGAATAAATAGTGCAGGAAGAACATGAAGAACTAATACAAAAGGAAGCAAGACAAGAAGAAGTGACCGAGAGATATGTTCTTCCACCAAGAGTTAATAGAGGAATTCCAGCAAAACGGTACTCTCCAGATAAGCAATCCAAATCTTCTAGGTACCCAATTGCAAACATAGCCGCATGGAACCTATCCAAAGAAGCTAAGTCCTTTACATGTTCCCTTTACACTGAACAAATTCCAAATTCTATGGAACAAGCCCTAAAATCAAAGAAGTGGAAGGATGCAATGGATACAGAAATGAAAGCTTTAACGAAAAGCAACACATGGGAAAAATGTGATCTTCCTCCGGGAAAAAAACCAGTGGGATATCGCTGGGTCTTTACAATCAAGCACAAATCAGATGGAACTATTGAAAGATATAAAGCCTGGTTAGTTGCCAAAGGCTACACCTAGACATACGGGGTTGACTACTCAGAAATGTTCTCCCCAGTAGCAAAGTTTAACACAATTAGAGTTATTTTCTCGATTGCTACAAATGAAGGATTGCCTCTTCATCAATTTGATGTTAAGAATGTCTTCCTACACGGAGAGTTAGAAGAAGAAGTTTATATAGAAGCTCCACCTGGATTCACAAGCAATTTTAAGCCAAAAGAAGTATGTCGATTAAAAAAATCTCTCTACGGGCTCAAACAATTTCCTCGAGCTTGGTTTGGCAGATTCACTCTAGCAATGAAGAATGTGGATACCAACAAAGCAACTCGGATCATACATTATTTATTAAACGAAGAGGTAAACTTGTGACTTGTTTAATTATATATGTTGATGATATGATCATTACAGGAAACGATAAAGAAGAAATGAGAAAGTTAAAGATAAACTTGTTCAACGAATTTGAAATGAAGGACTTAGGAAGACTTAAGTACTTTCTTGGAATTGAGATATTAAGGTCTAAACAAGGGGTCTTCATATGTCAGAAGAAATACATTCTTGACCTTTTAGCCGAGATTGGAATGATCGATTGCAAGCCAGTCGACACCCCAATGAGAGTTAACCATAAGCTACACATGGAAGAGAAAACAGAATTGACAAACAAAGAAAGATACCAGCCTTGGTTGGTAAATTGATATACCTCTCATATACTCGTCCAGATATTGCTTATGCGGTTGGAGTAGTCAGCAAATTCATGCATCAACCTCAAGTTTCCCACATGGAGGCAGTAATACGGATTATCAGATATCTCAAAGGAACAGTAGGCCATGGAGTTATCTTTCAACCAAATAAACACCTAAAGGTCCAGTTATATACTGACGCAGACTGGGCAGGAGATAAAGATGATGGAAGATCAACATCAGGATACTTCACTTTGGTCGGTGGAAACCTGGTTACATGGAAAAGCAAAAAACAGAAGGTTGTAGCATTGTCTAGTGCTGAAGCCGAATTCCGAGGAATTGCACGGGGCGTGGGTGAGGTTTTATGGATATGTAAACTTTTGACAGAACTCGGGTTTCCCCAAACCAAAGCTAGTAAAATCATGTGTGACAACAAAGCTGCAATACAAATTTCAGAAAATCCAGTTCAACACGATCGTACAAAACATGTGGAAGTTGATAGGAACATCATCAAAGAAAAACTTGAAGCCAAGATTATAGAGCTTCCTTTTGTTCGATCAGAAGACCAATTAGCAGATATATTAACAAAGGCCGCTAATGGGAGAATATTTAGCCAATGTCTTGACAAGTTGAGCGTTGTAAACCCTACTGCTCAACTTAAGGGGGAGTGTTAGAAAAACAATAAAAGATAATAAGAAAAGTTACTTGACATTCTTTCCCCATTTGTGAGAAATCAACAGCAAAGGACAGCTAGGAGGTGTGAACCGTTGGAGCCAAATCAAAGGGATCCTTCTTTCCTTTATTAGTTTGTATTCCATTGTTACAAATGTAAACATCCATCTATTTATATGTAATCTCTTTTCATTGTAAAAAAACCCAATACAAGAAATAAAAACCAATCTCAGTGATTCCATTGAAAACAATTATGTCGTACTCAAGTATAAACATATATATAGTGAACAATAGATGATAAGCTTACCATAATAATAAAACAAATAAAGCTTTTTCTATATACACTCGTGGCTGGTGCTTCAAAATTTAGCATCAGATTCCAAACTAAATCCATTAGCTTACCTTGCAGATCGCATCCAATCGCTTTCGAGATTGAAAAACTGCTTAACAAGATCAAAACAACAGCAGCATCTGCGGACGCAATTTGTAGTGGTTTATCTCAGCTTTCAAGATTGTACAAATGCATGGATGAACTCCCAACTTCATCAATTACGAAAGCTTTGATGTCTTGCGAACAAAACAAGAATTGGGTCGAATAAGTGATATGCTGTCAGAAGTCAAAGGACATAATAGAGAGCTTCTGTGTGCTTTAAGGAGGAGAAAGGGGGAGCTGACATTTGAAATCAGCATGGAGAAATACAATTGCTTTACAAGGAAAATGAAAAAAGATATTAAAAGGTTGATTGGAAGTTTGAAGCAAGTTAATAACATGATCAATGGTGGCTCAATGGTGGTTGTTTCACATAACCACCACCAGCTTGCCAGGGCGGTAATAGGAGTATCCGAAATGACCATTTTGGTTTTTGAGTCTTTGTTGATGTTCTTTTGTGTACCAGTTTCTAAGCCAAATAGGTGGTCACTTGTGGCGTCAAAGTTGATGCACAAAGGGACTGTGGCATGCGAATATAAGCAAGAAAATGGGATCGGGAATGAGTTTGAACGAACTGATGCTGCATTGAGAGTATTACGTAAATATGGATTTTCGAGGGAAACAAGAAATGTGCAGATCGCACAATGCAGTTTGGAGAGGCTAGGGGCTCAGATTGAAAGCGTGGAGGGTGGATTAGAGTTCATTTTTAGGTGCTTGGTTCAGACCAGAGTTTCACTTCTTAACATCATCTCCTAGTAAAAATCAAAACATCTGTTTACTTATTAATTAGTCTATTTAATAGAAATTACGACATGTACATTCTCCATGATTTGTAGCTATGCATTGCCATGAAAATCTATATTGGTAATTTCTGTGTCATCGGACTAGTTTGTTAATCATGATTAACTTGTAAACTAACAGAGAGATCATACTAATTGTTGATGCGATTTAGGACGTGTGGAGCGTACTCTTGTTCAACTTTATTATGGCTTCGGTACTAAGGAACATCTACGGCCGGCAACACTCCTGATTGAGGTTGCGCTTACATGGTAGTTATTTGGTTTTTGCTGGTCGGTAGCAAATTAATTAAAGCTCGATAGCAACTTATTTTAGTAGTACCAAATGAGCTTAAGAAGCAAATAAGCTGTGGCAGGCCCTTAAACTTTGGTGGGTACGTAACAATAGCAGCTAACACGAGTATTATTAATATCAACTCACCAGAAAGTGGTAACTTGGAGTAGTTGCAACTGGGCAATCAGATTATCGGTTATAACTATAACATGCCATGCCTTTAACAAAGGATTGCAACAATTCATTGTAAAACACGCGCGCATACACATGTGTGTGTGAATGAATTGCGAGAATTCGAAAGAACTCCATTAGTTATGCAAAATTTTATATAAAAAAAAATTTCATATGTATGATAAGTAAGTTACATCTGTAAAGAAAATATGGATAGACTATTAAAATAGGTGTAACAAACGTTTAAGTATATTTATATATAGTGTAATTTGCGTAAGTGTAACAACGTTTACATATTCATTAAACCTATATTCGAAGTGGATACATGTATTATTTTTTTGTATTTTTGTAAATGTAACTTACTTACGATACATATACAAAGAAACATCTAAAAAAATATTGTTAAAATGAAATTCATTCACAGCTCAAATGAGTTTCAAATATCCATCGCCTTTGTCGTGTTCTAACATTTTTAGTCAGAAATTTTTTTCGTTTATTATATATTGTCCCTAACAAGCTAATCAACAACAACAACAACGTTTTGTGTGTAAGGAGCTCACTTGAGAATCATATGTAAAATATGAGAGTGGGAGCATCATGATTTTGTGGACCGGTCCCACATAAGCAACCTATAGGGGGTGTAAATAAAGAAATTGACCGGCAGATCGATATTATTAGGGATTTTTATATATTTCCCCTTCCAAATACAAGTTTTTACATATCACATCTAACCACTCTTCCAATCCAACAACAGTGCATGGGTGACCATCTGCAGTTGTTTATCTAAGCTCACAAGCGCATGGGTGATGATGATGTTCTAAACCTGTTTGCAATCAAAACAAGAGATTCTAGAGGAATTACTCGACCAATCCTTGAAAATCTTGGATATCTGTGGCAGCACAAGGGAAATGGTGGCACAATTCAAAGATGCTAAGCTATTGATTGTAGAGTTAAAACACGTTGATACCATGATCACTTGTGCTGGATGATTCAGATAACCACCGACTTGCAGCAGTGATGCTAACTTTGTTTTTAAATCTTTGCTTGCCGATTTCAAAGCCCAACTGTGACATCTCTCGATTTCGAGTCAAATTGTATTTATTTTGTATTTGTTTTTATGTTGTAAACTGACCCGATTTATATTCCGAACATTTCAAATATATAAAATATTGGATTTTATGTTACTAAAACATTCCCGCTTGTCTAATTTGAAAAACCCCTTTTACGGATTCGAAAACGGACTTAAAACGCTCAAGATATATCAAAAACGAACTTCCGGACGCGAACCGACGTGCTGACCAGCAGCAGCCCCATTTTTGTTTTTTTTGTTGTTTTGTGACTTGTCTTGACCCCTCTTGCATGAAAACCTTAATATCACACCCCATGCTTGACTCTTTCAACCGACCCTATATATACACCCATATCCCCTTCATTAATCCTTACTCATTCATCTTTTTTTCTTTCAATTCTCAAGCATTCAAAGGTGTTCTTCATATTTTTTTGGCAGTTTGACTTTCCAAAGTCAAACTGACCATAGTCTTACATTATAATCAACTTGTTAACACTTATTTATACTTGAAGATTGTTATACAACATATATATAATAGCACCCTTTGTACCTTCGGTGGGCATTTCTCCGGTCTCGGTCGGTTAAGTATCCGGCCCATAAGACAAAGCTACATGGAGGACTCGTAGTAGTCCTTGATTATATATATATTTTCCGCATCTAACTATCAAACTTGTTATACTTGTTTAACTTCTGCTCATCTTTGTTCTATTTTACATTTTGAGCTCCATGGTTATGGGTTTGTAGAGACTAGCCTCGGTTATTCCGTAAATAGCTCCAAACCGGAAGTCGAACTCTTGTTTACTCGTTTGTTTAAATAGTTGTATAAACATGTTTTATGTAAGATTTGAGTTTCTAAAATCATTTTAATTAGTTCCATGGTTATGGGTTTGTAGAATCTAACCTCGGTCTTATCCCGAAACAAGATTCGAACCGGAAACCGAACTTTCGTTTAAAGACTTTGTTGTTGACTTTTTGTATGTAAAACTTTGTTATTATTATTTATAAATTATTTTACAAGTTCTATGATGTTTGGACATGTAGTAACCATTCTTGGCCTTATTCCAAGATAAAAACCGAACCAAACCGAACTAAACCAAGTTTACTCGCTTAAGACACACAAGTGTGTTTTTAACCATTAAAGCTTATATATTTCTTTAAAAATACTTTATAAACTAATTTTAATTATTTTCACAAAGTACTCGGAATGTTGAATCCAACTTGATCTTATAACAAAGTTTGGACCGATTAAACCGAACACTCGCTTAACGGACGTTGTTAGTTCTAAAACAATAGAACTACATACTTGGTTAAGTCTCTTTAAGATTTATTGAGTTATCTCGTACATTTATTATTTTGGGAAAGTTGACTTTGGGTTTGGTCAAGTCACCAAGACTCGAACCGACCACCCGAACACTCGTTAAAACCCGTTTTAGTATCTATATTATAAAGGGACTTACTTTCTTACATTTTTACCCACCTTATTACTTAACATAGGTTGAGTAAAATTAAGGGCTAGATACTTTAACCCGGTTTCGAGCAAACTTACATTTTTAAAGGACTATTATTATAATTTCTTAAATATTTACATTTTAAACCTTAAACTTTAAATGTTTACATTTCTTATCATTTATTTTTGTTTAAAGACTTCCAAGACAACTTTTCTAATACAAGACTTCTTCTACTTTAGGCTTCGTTCGTTAAACTCATCGTTCCGGTTAATCTCCAAATCATCAAATCTTTCAAGTTTATTACTTGAATGTGAGTACTTTCATCCCCTGTTTTCACTCTTTTATATTTTGGGGGTGACATTGCAAACTTATTCAAATCCAAATGATTTATACTTGAGTCTTAAACCACAAACTTTATTGTATACTTTACTTAAATAAATGCTCGATTTGGTGATTATATGCTTATATGCTTGAGTGCTAATGTGTTTACCGCTTTTGGATGGTTGATTCATAAATCCGAGTATATCTGGCATCCTCTTATAGAAAGGTGTCGTTAATGTATTCTTATTAACGATTTCATACAAAATCCGAGTATATTTGGCATCCCCTTATAGAAAGGTGTCGTTAATGTATTCTTATTAACGATTTCATTTATCTAAATTATTGCTATTATTTATTGTTTTGTATACAAGTTGTGGAATTTCATATTATATATCTATTGTTCAAAAACTATGAAATTGCTCACCAACCTTTGTGTTGACAAAATCTATTTATGCAATGTTACAGGTTTGACTTTAGGTTAACTCGAGGACTTGAAGAAAAAACGTTATCGAGGCTATTAGGATATTAGCAAAACGAACATTATATTATTTACTATGATTTGAATTCGGTTATTGTATAAACAAGTTATGTGACTCTTTGTGTTTTTATGAATTTAAATGAGTTGATTAAAATTGTCACTTAATAGTGTCGTGTGCGATGAACAATCGGTTGCGCCCCGACGTTTCCGTCATGGTCAGGGTGTGACAGATTGGTATCAAAGCCCATCGACTATAAGATAGGTGGTTAGACGTACCGACCTAGTATAGTTTAGGCTTTAGGGTCCTTATACGTGATGCTTATACGTGTTTACCCTACTTGATTGTTTATTGCACTTATTTATTTATAAACTTGATTAAAATTCATTTTTAAATCATAAATGTACACATACACACACTTTCATAGTATTCTAAGGTATCCTTACCTTAAAACGCAAAACATTAGTTTTTTTTTATTATGTTTTATGGATCACAAGCTTAACTTGGATTCCGTTGTTTAAAATCTCCTTAAAGATCGGCTCTATAATATTCGTTGCGATGACCGTAGGGACTGAACACTTGGAAACGGCCTTTTGACAAAAAGATTCCAAGAATCGAAGGTGATATACTTACCTGGGAAGGTCGAGTTTAAGTGTTCTTCTCTAGGCCAAACGACTTACGTTATATGAGACGACAACTTTAAGTAGTCGAATGCAAGCGTTCCGGTTGCCTCCATATTTTGGTGTTGAAAACATGAAAGCCACGGTGATACGTGGACTAGTGTTTTTGACATCTCGTTGTATCTCCGTTTTATTATATGTTATTATCGCAATTTGAGTCAACGACATAAAAGACGCGGTGATACGTGCATATGTTCGACTCCATATATATATTACATTTATATACAAATTTTATTGTCGGGATATCAAATCATGGTGGTTCATGTACGACTTCTCTGACTATATATAAATTTCTTTACTTCAAAACCTCCCAATTTTTAAACTCCAAAACTTTGAAACATATACTTATACACATTTTATCATTTGGTTTATGTACAAACTTAAAAAAATAAATAAATAAATAAATAAATAAATTTCTTACTAACATCTCATCCTCACTAACTCTAGGAATTCACAATCAAAAATCGAAATTTTATTTTATCTTTATACACTCTCATATTTATTTCCAATTACTTCAAACTCATTCTATTTTCTTTAGAAATTTTTGTTTTAGAATGCCTCCACTACGACGTCAACCACGCAAGAACTCCAACCGGCATATGGCATCTTTCGTCGTCAAGCAAATGGCCGCTGTGATTCCCGAACTACTAGCCCAACTTCAAGCTACCCAACCTCCTCCCGTTGCACCTTCCGTTGTTGTACCCGTTGAACCCAAACCCGCCTTCCACCATGAGCAAATCTCAGGTCGCCAGACTCACTCGGTCACTCTTCTTCACCTCCTTCAACACCTCCAAATGGTACGTCTTTCTTTCTTTCTTTTTCAGCCCTAATTGATGTTACTTCAATTCAATAACAACGGTACATTACAGCAAGACGGCGGATAAAGCTTCTGAGGAACAAGAGACAGGTGGTTGTCAGGCAGATGAGGCGTGACATTGCAATGCTCCTTCAATCTGGTCAAGATGCCACTGCCAGAATTAGGGTTTTCTTTCTTACTTCTTGATGCTTGGCTTTCAACAGATTTGATTCCTCTCATACTTACAGGACATCAAATTTTTCATTCTTCTAACTTAACTTTACTTTTATGATTATGATTGTCTTGACCTCAACTACTTAAACCATTTAATTCAAATTACCATGATTGAATTTCCCATCATATTGACTTATACTTTGTGAATTAGGTCTTTCTTTTGCACATAAGCTAAAATCTAATATGTCACTTTTATGTTAAGGTTGAGAGAACAAAACATTCTGGCTGCAAACGACTTCATCGAGCTCTTCTGTGAACTTATTGTGCAACGACTAACCATTATTGCAAAACAGAGGTATATATTATGAATATTAAGCTTCGCTTGTATACAAAATGAATAAACCACTCAGTGTTATTTGTTTCAACAGGGCGTGTCCAGCAGATCTAAAAGAAGGGATATCAAGTTTAATATTTGCAGCTCCAAGATGTTCTGAAATTCCAGAATTAGCTGCACTTAGAGATATTTTTGAGAAGAAATATGGTCAAGATTTTGTTGGGGCAGCTACTGATCTAAGGCCTGATTGTGGTGTCAATCGAATGGTGAGTAGGTTGCTTTGATAATAATTGAATTATGCCTCTTTTGTTGGTTGATTTATTGATGGTTTTGTAATGTGTTTATAGCTTATTGATAAACTCTCTGTTAGAACCCCTGCTGGTGAATTGAAATTGAAAGTCTTGAAAGAAATAGCTAAAGAATACCAGATTGATTGGGACACGACAGACTCTGAAACAGAACTTCTCAAACCTTTGTGAGTGCTTCAACCATGCCTATCGATAAGCCAAACCAACCATCAAATGGGTACTCAGAAACCGTTCAAAAAAACATGATGCATTTTGACAACACAAAATCAGCTGCTGAAGCTGCTGCTGAGTCAGCTAAACTGGCAATTGCTGCTGCAGAAGCTGCTGCATACTTAGCAAGCAAAGAGTCAAGCCAGTCAACTGGTTCTATAAATGCCAACAATCTTGACTCGTTTTCTAACAGCTCACCTGTTCAGTTCAACAAAACATCAAGGCCGAATTCTGAGAGGTCCTATGTTTCATCCGGTCAAAGGAGACACAGTTACAATGCATCTGGTGTGAAATTTGATGATTCAGATTCTGATGAACAAGTTGAAATAGATTATAATAATAAGATGTCTAGAAGACACACCTACAATGCACCTGTAGTTTCATCTGTTAAGTTTGATGAGTCAGAGTCTGACTGTGATGAAGAAATTGAGACGGACCATGCCCCTGATGGGAATCGTGGTCCACCGAACCGTTCTGCACCTACTTCAGGTGATGTGAAACCTGGTCAGCGGGTTCATCCTAAACTGCCAGATTATGATACACTTGCTGCTCGTTTTGAAGCTCTCAAGCATCACAAATCCTAGGCCAAAAGGGTGGAACTTATTTTGGTTGCTTCTTTTGAGTTTGATAATCCGTTTATTCGTAATAGGTCAATAGCCGGTATATGTTTGTTACATATTTGTATAAAAAGATTTGTTATATTTCAAAATTTCAAATTCTTATTATTTCGCTGCTATGTTTATGTCACTTGCATTTTTTTTATTTTATAGTAGCCATTTTAAGTTTTTAAGCCTATGAGTATGTTGAAAGAAATCACATGGCATACACTACGCATCACCTGTTTATGCCCCATTAGACGCTCTTAAATGCATTTCTACGCTATCACACCTTTCAGTTTAGAAGACCATTATTGTTTCATAGTAATGGAAAACTTTATATTGAAATTGAAATAGTTAAGTTTTCATTTTATATACCCTTGTACGTCCTTGCTAAGGTATTAGTAATAAATAGGTCACTGAAAAATATATATGATGGTTCTCCTTGCTAAGGCCGGATCACAAAATCATCTGGCTCAATAGACTGGTGTGTGGGAGAAGTACAACTTGTTGGTTTTAGTTAAAGTTTTAAGAGACGATGGTCAAATAGATTTTAGCACACAAAGAAATAATTATATTTTCGGCAAAACCATTAATATTTTTGTGTGTAAATAAAAAAAAAAAAAATAGATAAGAGACCATTAACGAAAAAAAGGGGAAATTTGTAGGATGTTGGTTCTCCTTGCATGCAATTCCAACTCCAAACAAAATCCCCTTTCTCCTCCTCCAACCCCATTTCTCGTCGTCATTAATTGCAGAAGAGAAGAATGGATGACACGGCGGAGTTATCATGCCCTGACAACGACATGATGAACCCGGCATTGACCATGACGACGCAGGTCTCCGCCATTCTGGTTCTGTCCCATGTTTTCCAGATTTTCCTCAAGCCCTTGGGCCAACCTGCGCCCCTCGCTCAGATGCTCGTAAGTATGTCTCATATCTTCTCTTCTATCTAATACGCTACATTACATTTAATTGCATGTCTTTCATATTTTATGTTATGTTCTATTACATTAACAATTGCTTAAGTATCCTCGTCGTAGCATATATAACCATTGCATTCTCATTTCTTTCACCACACCACAGGCAGGATTTGTGCTAGGCCCGTCAGGTTTATCAAGATCACCATCCATACACGTCTTCTTCTTC
Source organism: Bidens hawaiensis (assembly GCF_021521415.1). Classification (NCBI taxonomy): domain Eukaryota; kingdom Viridiplantae; phylum Streptophyta; class Magnoliopsida; order Asterales; family Asteraceae; genus Bidens; species Bidens hawaiensis. The sequence goes on from NW_027491262.1 coordinate 100,549, forward strand.
CAAAACTTTGCAGTCGACTTCTACGAAAGCATGGCATTATACTGCAGAATAAGCATCATGTTCCTCATAGGCCTTGAAATGGACATCCCTTACTTAATGCGAAACCTACGCCCCGCAAGCATCATCGCATGCGCCGGTTGTTTAATGTGCACAATCTTCGCTTCCACCATTTCCTTCTTTGTATACGAAGAGACCGGGTCCCGTGGGTCCAGGTTCACCTTAGCACTAGTCATCACAGTAATCTTAGCCAACACAGCGTCTCCCATTGTGTTTCGGTTAGCTACTGATTTGAAATTTGCAACTTCTGATATTGGAAGATTGGCTATATCTTCCTCGTTAATTGGGGATATGTACGCGGTTTTTATTTTGGTTATCATATCGGGTGAGAAAAATAAACGAACGTTTAGCGGGTGGGCGCTTATGGCATTCTTTTCACTTCTACTTTTAGTTGGGATTATTATTTTCACCTCATATTTAGTTAACTGGCTTAACCATAGAAACCGAAACAAAAAGAATCTTCAGGCGGTTGAAGTGATGTTATTGTGTTCGGTTATTCTTGTTGCTGCAATGACTTTGGAAACTATGGGGTTTAGCAGTATTATAGCTTGTTTCTTAATGGGGTCTATGTTCCCACGAGGTGGGAAATCGGCTCGGACATTATTAGCGATTTTGACATATACGGTCCATAATTTTATTTTCCCGATTTATTTTGGGTACACGGGGTTTAAAGCGGATACGAGTTATTTGAATGAGTTGAAAAGGATTGGGATAGTTTTGATGGTGATTGTATTGAGTATTGGTGGGAAGATATTTGGGACAGTTGCTGCTTGTTATTATTTGAAGACACCTTTAAATGAAGGTGTTCTTCTTGCTTTTTTGATGAATATGAAGGGACATGTTGATATTTTGACTTTGACCACAGCTATGCAGAATAAGGTATTATGTGTTTTCTTGTCTTGTTTCAAGGGTTGACTGGTTTCTTCTCTTTATGGTTTTCTTTTCTTTTTTGCATTCTTAGCTTAGCGTGACACTAATTTAGAGGTTGACATGACATGAAAAATTTAGGTTTTGGGTTCGTGTATCTAACACGTTTAAAGCACGGGTCGTTGGCATGCTTTACATGTTTAATTAAACAGGTTGGCCCGCAAAGCTGTCTAGTTAAAAATGTCAACATGCCAACCTGTTTATGACCCTTTTTTTACAACCCAACAAGCCCATTAACATGTTTACAATTTTTATTATCCGACTAACTAGTTTGACATGTTTAGATAAATGGGTTAAAGGGGTCGTGTACAAGTCAACTCCTTTTTAATTAAATGGGTTGACATGTTTAACCTGTTTAGTTTAATAGTTCTACCTGCTAACGTGTTTAGTTAAACATACCTACTAACCCGTTTATGACCCATTTAACCCACATTTTACAACCCACAAACCTGATTAACACGTTTAGAACTTGATTATAACCCGCCAACCCTTTTGACACGCTTAGATAAATGAGTTAAACTGGTCGTGTTCGGGTTACATGACTTTTAAGTGTGTGCAGATTAGGCTTGATGCTTTTGACATGAAAAAATCAGGTTTTGGGTTAGCATATCTAACCTGTTTAAAAAACAGGCTGTGCTTGGGTCAAATTGTTTAATTGAATGGGATGTGTTTGGGTTAACATGATTAGTTAAACAAGTCAACCCGCCAACTTGTTTAGTTAAACATGTCACTTCACTAACCCGTTTATTAACCTAGTTTTTTACTACCCAATTAGCACGTTTACAACTTGATCATTACCTGCCAACCCCTTTGACACATTTAGATAAAGGGGACAAACAGAACGTGTTCAGATTACATGATTTTAAGGGCGGGTAACAGTTGATGTTTTTGGCACAGATAAATATATGACCCATTTAGTTAAAATGTCAGCCACTAACCCATTTAACCCATAATTATGCAACCCAAAAACTTGATCATTATCCGCCAACCCGTTTGACATGTTTTGATGTTTGTGTTAATGCAGGTGATTAACAGTTCAGTATTCTACAACTTAATGGTTTCAGCTGTAGTACTAAGCTCCCTAATCTCAGCTGCACTAATCGGTTTCTTGGTAAGAAGAGAAAAAGACACAATCGGAATCAAACACATACCAATGGAATATCACAGTCCCGATAAAGAACTCAAACTAGTCGCGTGTGTGCACAGCAGCCATCCCGTCAACTCAATGGTACGCCTCATCGTATCACTTCGCGGGTCCGACAACGTCCCAATCTCCCCATATTTAGTGCACATAGTCGAGCTTCCAGAACAAACCAAAAAGAGCAACTCATCTATTTATGAACAAGAAGAAGGTGACACTAGCGACGATGATAACGACGTTAGCAACGACGCGGTGCAAATAAACGAAACCGTCGATATGTTCATTGAAGAAACAAAGATGATGATTCAACAAGGTAAAATAGTATCACCATTTTCAACAATGGATCAAGATGTCTGTGACTTTGCTGGTGATAAACGAACTTCGTTTATCGTTCTTCCGTTTCATAAACATCAAAGAATTGATGGCAAGTTTGAGACCGGTAAAGAAAGTATTAGAACAACGAATCAAAAAGTGTTGAGAAACTCTCAGTGTTCGGTGGCGATTCTAGTTGACCGTGGTCATACAACCACGGGGACGCAAGCTGCAGGGTCAGAATCTTTGCAGCAGATTGCTACATTGTTTTTTGGTGGGCCGGATGACCGGGAGGCGTTGGGGTTTAGCAAACGGCTTAGTACGCATCATCATTCGAGTGTTACGGTGTTTAGGTTTTTACCGACGTCTGCGAAGGGCCCTAATGGTGGGGTTGATGTTGCGCAGAAGGAGGAGGATGTTTTAGTGACAATACAAGATCAGGAAACCGAAGTTGAAGAGGCTGATAGGTCTGCATTGGCTAATTTTTATCACAGGTACTACTGTGATATAAATTAAATTTGGTCTTGATGGCTTAAAACTACTGACTAGTTGTATTTGCAGGTATGTGACATCAGGGAAGGTGAGGTTTGTTGAAAAATATGTGGACGATGGGGTCCAAACAGGATCGATATTGAGAGACATGGCGGAAACATACTCGATGTTTGTAGTCGGGAAAGGTGGCAGGAGCGACTCGCTTTTAACAACTGGAATTAGTGACTGGGAAGAGTGCCCGGAGCTTGGTGTAGTGGGTGATTTTTTGGCTTCTAGTGAATTTGATGATAGTGGTTCGGTTTTAGTTGTTCAACAACATAGATGAATTTAATCAGTACAAATAGCTGACACTACATACAGTTTTTATTAAGACAGACAGTTTTAATGATAGCATTGTATCCAGCACAAGGCCCTTTGAAAGATTGTACAGTTTAGGAAGGAGAATGTTTTCAGGCAGAATGTGACAGTTTATATGTATAGGTTTTGTGTTATATAAACTTGTATATATGTATGTGATGTATAGATGCAGGCCTTTAAAATTGAATGTTTCAAATAGAGAAATGACAGAGCAGTCCTGTATTGCTTGCTGTTAAACATTTGTTGTAGACATGACATGACTCTTTTTTCTTGAAATGAAAATATGGTGTATGCGTCAAAGTGATTAAAATCAGTTTGTTACATGCCTTACCATGAGCAAATGGTACCGGATACCAGTACCAAGTTTTTGGTAAAATCGGGATTTGGATTTTCAGGGTTGGTATGGTAATGGTACCGGCATTTACCAAATTTTTGCCTAGAGTACCGGTACCAAACCGAGCATTTTCATTGCCGGTACTGGTACTAGTCGGTACCAAGTTGATCCCTACCATAGAATTAATGAAACTTTCAACAAAGTAATGTTTTAATTACTTAATTATAAAAACTGTTTACCCATAGGCCTTCAGTCCTACCCACAAACACAGAGAAAAAGGAAATGATAACAGGATGAAAAATTTTGTTTGCTTTTATTTAACTGTTTATTATTATTGATATCAAAAATATTATGACAACAAAATACTCAATTTTGGTGTTTCTGTGAGGATATGCGTTTGAATCACTTGCATAAAATAATAGGTATCACAAAAATTAAGGGAAAAACAAAAAAAAGAAACTAAAAACTCTAATAATGTAAAAACAAGTTTTGACAGACATGTTGGTCATAAACTAGGATGATCATTGTAAACTAGGCAAACACTCTCAGACTTTTCTTCTTGTATTATCTTGATTCCAACAGGCTCCAGCTTTCTATATGTAACTGCTCTCTTCAAACTTACCACACCACACACATGACAATGGAATTCAGACCTCCAAAACCCATGCTCCTCCTAATCATCTATGCAGCCATTTTCAGTGTGTTTGCAGCATCCGCAAAGGGTCGAACCAACTACCCGATATTCATATTTGGTGACTCAACAATGGATGTCGGCACAAACAACCTCGTCGATAACTGCAGCGCAAGGGCCGATCACCCATACTACGGGATAGATTATCCCGGGCACCAAGCAACCGGGAGGTTTAGCAACGGGCTCAATACTGCTGACACTATCGGTAGGTTGAGGATGCAATTTCAACTCTGGAGCGAGTTGTTTCATAATAATTTTTCTCCAACGGGTCAACCTAGTACAACTAAATAACAAACAAACAAGCGTATACAATAAAATCTCACTCGATCATAGCATAGCAATTTGTAGGGTATTTACAGGCAAACTTTGTTAGGATTAAACGCACACACGAAACTGAACACACACACGAAAGCAGTAAACGAACACGAGGATTTAACGTGGTTCGGTCTAAACTGACCTACGTCCACGGGTGGCAACTAGGTATTTCTTTATTGAGTGACAAATATTACAAGTACATAATGTTGTTTATATAGAGACTGAACTAGGGTTAGTAAATTATTATGCAAGAAATCTAAACCGGGCCGGGCTTGGGCCCGACCGCCCACACCCGTCTCCTCTTTTGACTTCATATAATAAACCGGGCCAACAAGGCCTACGAACCCAACAATCTCCCACTCGGAGGCCTTGAGTACTCTCGTCTGCACTCCTGATTGTACTTCTGTAATCTGAACATTAAACTTCTTCTAGTTGCCACCGCCTTCTCATCAATTAACCTGAAGGCCCGTTGAAGCTCCCCGGAGCTCCAACACGTCAGTCATGGCTGAAACTGCCCCTGACCCGTTCTCTGTCCCTACCGGCTCCCACTGTAACGAACTACCGGATCCTGAGATAACCTGAGAACAAACACTCTCCATATTCAGCAAGTAATTCATTGGAGAGACTTTTACAGCTGGAATACTGGTTTTCTTAATCCACTGTCGACCTGGAACTGTAACTGAAACACGACCTGTGCTCCCACTGTCACGATGTCCCCCAACTGATTTAACCTTCCTAGCTCGTTCATCCTGAATCTTCACTTTGGCTCTGGGTTTGTTACTTGCAAAACGAACCTTCTTCTGCCCACGAGATTCTGTGAACCGGACTTTGTCTTTCACCAAAACTGGATCCACTCCTTTCGATGACATATCGACCATATACAACGAACCCATTTTCTTGCCACGAGCAACCACGAGATTCCCTTTGACTACTTTCCACTGCCCATTCCCGAACTTAACATCGTGCCCCTGGTCATCCAACTGCCCAACTGAAATCAAACGTTTCTTCAAACTTGGAATAACCCTCACGTCTTTCAAAGTCCAAGAAGTACCGGCTGAAGTTATCAAATCAACGTCTCCCATACCCGTAACCTCTAAAATATCATCATTCGCTAGTCGAACCTTTCCAAAATCCCCAAATTTAAGATTCTTCATCGTTTCACTACAGTGAGTGGCATGAAACGATGCACCAGAATCCATCACCCAAGCATCAACGCTACTCTCAACACTACAAACCAAAGCCTCATCACTACTGACCCCGTCATCTGTGTCGTCTTCTGTAACGTTCACCTCTTTCTTACCATTCGGACACTGATTCCTGAAGTGTCCTTTCTCTTTACAACCCCAACATTCAATATCCTTACGAGTCTTAGACTGACTCCTCTTCCTGCTCCCACTGCCTCGCTGTTTTCCCCTACCTCTACCTTATGTGACTAGCATATTGCCTGATGATTCACCTGAACTTCTGCGTCTTGAATCTTCTCCCAGAATCAGATCTCGAATCCCATCGAAAGTAATATTTGTAGACGAACTACAAACTGCAGTCACTGTTTGCGACCAACTGTCGGGCAAAGAGGATAATAACAAGAGGCCTTGAACTTCATCATCAAACTTAATGTCAACTGACACTAAGCGGGACAAGATCGAATTAAGATTATTGATATGAGTTGTAACTGACCCACCCTCTTTCATTCTTGTTGTCACTAGCTCTCGGATAAGATAGACTTTATTCGCTGCCGAAGGCTTCTCATACATGTTGGATAGTGCCTCCATCATACCACGGGCTGTGGTTTCTTTCATGATGTTAAACGCCACATCTTCCGACAACGACAATGTAATACAAGCCCTAGCTTTCTTGTCTAACTTCTTCCAATCTGCTTCTGATATCTTTTCTGGTTTTTCATCCTCAAACACTACATCCAAGTCTTTCTGGCAAAGTAGTGCCTCAATCTGCATCTTCCACCAACCGAACTTCTGTCCGTTAAACTTCTGTATCGAAACCTTTCCGTCTTCTGCCATAACAATGACTAAAACGAAAAACTGGATAAAAACAGAGACAGACACAACAATGGCACGAGCCTGAACTTAACGACTGTTCTACTGAACTCTGTTAAAAAAATCAACCTATTTATACGCAGCGGAATATCGAACTGAAAATCAGAAACCGAAACTTTAAACTGAAACGATAAACCTGACAAACGCGGTTGGCACTGGTTCTCCGTTTCTTTAATGCTTCTTCTGACTTGACAACGATTCTTCAAAGAAAAATAGAATCCTGATTCAACTTGTTCTTGGTTTGGTTAGGCTGATCAGCGATAACAGGTAAT